>NC_091377.1:2639984-2734984 GCF_038502225.1 Cherax quadricarinatus
TGTGCAAGACAGGTATACAATACCGACAAGATAAAAGTTAAGACACTTGTGCAACATCTGGTTATCTTTATTGTAGACGTTTCGCCATCCAGTGGCTTTATCAATACAAATTCTTGGACATAATTAGAAAACAGAACTATATACAGAAGATGAGGTAATCAGTCCCTCAGCCTTGGAGGTGGTGTCTACAACACCGTGGTTGTAGACACCACCTCCAAGGCTGAGGGACTGATTACCTCATCTTTTGTATATAGTTCTTCTGTTTTCTAATTATGTCCAAGAATTTGTATTGATAAAGCCACTGGATGGCGAAACGTCTACAATAAAGATAACCAGATGTTGCACAAGTGTCTTAACTTTCATCACTGAAGAGGATCCCAGAAGGGGGGTCGAAATATACAGATTAATCAGCCCCCTGTGTTTCTGTCCCCATGTGAGTTATTAATGAGTAGTGACAAGTATTAATTACACTTTAGTTACTCATTACGCGTTTTATTGTCCACTTACTGAGGAATACAGAGATAAAGTATAATAACCTATGTAACAAGATACCTTGCTGTATAATCCTCCGGGTTTAGCGCTTCCCCCTTGATTATAATAATAATAATAAGATACCTTATTAATGAAAATAAGATACAGAACAAAATACCTAAATTTGCTTTCAACAGATAAGTGAACCGTAGATATAAATCCAGATGTACTCCTGTAAACCCTTTTAGGGTCTAGTTTCTAGGCCTTTTTGTGTTATTTCTGCGTATTTCCACTGGCTGACCTGTCCACTGCTTTAAACTAGGTATAGTCAAGGATGTCAATCAGGAGTAGGTATGTACCCCATCCTGTGCCTTGGAATATGACAGGGGAACATAGCTTACTTATGTACCCACTGTGACAGGGGAACATAGCTTACTTATGTTCGCACTATGTAACTATCATATAAAATACGGTACAGTCTTATGAAGCTCATCTATAATGGGCGATTTTTGTAAATGCGATTTTAAAAGCTCATTTGAAACTTAATAATACGTGAAATGACTATTATATACTGTGTATGCTATGAAATTTTGGATGCACGTTTTTCAATTGCATTTGCAAAAAATTGAATAATTAAAAAATAGACCAAGTATTTATAGTTTTATTCGAGCAAAAACGCATTTTTAAACAATAGTTTTATAAGATAGCTGACCAGAATATAGAAAAATGAACAAAAAATGGTTATAAATGACTATAATTTTTAAAGGGGTGGACCGGTAAGCCAGCGGAAGGCCTCGGTCAGATGACCAAAAGCTCCAAAGGCCGGTCATCATCTAAGACCCACGTCAGGAAACACTTGACGTATTTCCTTACCTAACCTAACCAGAATATAGCTGACGTATCCAATTTTCCTAAATAAATGGAAATAAATGAGATGTCAATATAGCATCGCGCCTCGGTGTTGGTTCAGTCTCATGGCCAACCTACACTGGATTTCCAATTACTGATATTACGCGTAGAAACCGGAGAATTTGCCTCGGGTTGTCCATGCTTGGAAAGAGACCTTCATACTAGCAATTGGCACCAGACTATCGAGCTTCGGTGTCTGACTCGCCGAAGGAAACGCTGGAAGATTGGTCTAAGACGGTATTATACCTCCTTTAATGTACAGCTTAGCATGACTCTCGCATTTTTTGTAACGCGCTCCAAAGATAATTTGCGTCCGCAAGCCTCGCTGTTCACTACCTGAAAATTGCTATGGTGTCTACCTGGTGGTGTATGTCACGTGTCTAGTTCGGAAAAAAAACTTAATTGTATGGAAAGGTGGGTATTGATTTTCATTTCCTGATTTTTTTTTTTTTTGAGAGATGAGATGGACGGTAGAAATGTACCGAGGTGAAGACAATGACTTGAAGTTAACTTCAAGTGTTATTATTATTATTATTATTATTATTGTTATTGTTATTATTATTGTTATTATTATTGTTTTTATTATTATTATTATTATTATTGTTATTATTATTGTTATTGTTTTTATTATTATTATTATTGTTATTATTATTATTATTATTATTATTGTTATTATTGTTTTTATTATTATTATTGTTATTATTATTATTGTTAATTATCATTATTACTATTGTTATTAATTATTATTATTGTTATTAATTATTATTATTATTATTATTATTGTTAATTATCATTATTACTATTGTTATTTATTATTATTATTGTCATTATTATATCTTTGTTTGTAGTAAACTAGTAGTAGTAGTAGTTACAGTAGCAAAAGCAGCAGTAGTAATAGTATTGTTTAAAGCCTATCGACTACACGCTGGGTACAAAGGCTTCGTATCGCCTGAACAACCAGAATACTTTACATTTAACCTTAACACGGAGTTAAGAGTAAACTCTGGGTGCTTATAACCTTCAACTTCCATTTGTATCTTTTATACGTATTACTGCACTCTAACCTTGGTTGTTTAAAGGTTCTCTTACCTAGTCATCAGAATAAACTGCACGACTATTATCGTCGCCTTTTTATCATGTAATTCTTCAGTGTTTGGCCTTGGCTGTTGCGTCTCGTGTCCATACATTGATGTGACCTTGATATGTGTCTCGTGCCTTTAGAGGGTAAAGGAAAGGTGCCTTGAAGCTGTTGAAAGCCTCCTTGATGTGGCCTTGACACTTGTAACAGTCTCGTGCCTTCAGAGGGGAAAAGGAAAGGTGCCTTGAAGCTGTTGAAGGCCTCCTTGATGTGACCTTGGCACTTGTAACAGTTTCGTGCCTTTAGAGGGGAAAAGGAAAGGTGCCTTGACGCTGTTGAAGGCCTCCTTGATGTGACCTTGGTTCAGGGACTAAAGCTTTAACAGTAGAAGGGCTAAGGGACGTAACATTTAACAGGACTAGGGGATTGGGGGGGGCAACACCCCCGTGGCCCGGTCTGTGACCAGGCCTTCCTAATATGAAATTCTCTGATTCTGGTAAATGCAATTTTGTGTGTACACTTGAGTTTAAGCATCCTTAGCCTTACTCCTATTAAAAACAGGCAATTCATTGATTAATCACTTTATACACACAAGGGAAAATAGACTTGCAGAGCTTCCTCGTCGTTTGTGTCTTGATGAAGCTCATTGTGTGGGCGAAACGTTGTCATTAAAGGGTCACATTATACTGCATATGTCTTCTTTTCAAAATAGGTACCAGGTCATGCAAATTGGAAACGGGAAGAAATCAGAGAAAAACCTGTGTGTTGAAAACTACAAATATCATTGAAGGAGATAGATTTTGGAGTGGCCATCACGCCAAAAGGGCCTTAACAAAGAATCTTTCCAGAGTCTACACACACACAGCGTGCATCAGGCCTATTTTAGAGTACGCAGCTCACGCATGGAGCCCACGAAGCATTCAGAGCTTTGAAAACGTATAGGAATTTACTTGGGTCCTTTCGATTATGTGCTAAATTCTCCAGCCATCTACAACCACTTCCACTTACAATCTCGTCCATCTGATCTCCTTCCGCCTGTTTCCCCCTGCACCTGTTCCCCATCCACCTGTTCCCCATCCACCTGTTCCCCATCCACCTGTTCCCCATCCACCTGTTCCCCATCCACCTGTTCCCCATCCACCTGTTCCCCCTCCAATTACTTCCCTCCCCGTCTTCAGGAAGTCCGACATTTCTACCGAAATAATGATCTGGAACTAACACTAGCACTCATTATAACACTAATGAAAACACTTGCTGTGGTGAGTGGCCTTCTTGAAGTATTTAACCACAAAGCAGCAGTGGTGGTGAAGGGACGACTCCTATACCTCCAGCAGAGGTTCTTAACCCTTTTACGATTACAGACCCCCAGTGGATTGTCCAGTATTACCCCATACCACCTTTACCAGACTGTGATAATCATTATCACCAGTACTGTTAGGTACCAGTTTAACTTCACAAGGTGTCAGAAGTAGAGTGCTGAACCATACCCAGGAGGAGAGTGCTGAACCATACCCAGAAGAGAGTGCTGAACCATACCCAGAAGAGAGTGCTGAACCATACCCAGAAGAGAGTGCTGAACCATACCCAGAAGAGAGTGCTGAACCATACCCAGAAGAGAGTGCTGAACCATACCAAGAAGAAAAGAATGCTGAACCATACCCATAATTAGAGAGTGCTGAACCATACCCAGAATTAGAAAATGCTGAATTATACCCAGAAGAAGAGGATGCTGAACCATACCCAGAAGAAGAGGATGCTGAACCATACCCATAATTAGAGAGTGCTGAACCATACCCATAATTAGAGAGTGCTGAACCATACCCAGAATTAGAGTGCGCTGAACCATACCCCAGATAAGAGAACACTGAACCACGTTCTTGAGAGAGCACCTCCCCATATAAAAACAATCCCCAACACAATATTTTGTGCCCAAATAAAACTCAAAGTACTACGAATTTTTACACAATTTCACTCGTGAGTTTCCTAACGTTCTTGTAAAAAAAATGCTATCTTGTGAACTTAACAGTAAATATACAAATAATGCATATATATACAGAGTCATACAAATGCTATTTTTTATGCTAGTTTAGGTTAAATGAATCTAAAAAAACAAGTGTAGGTCGCTACAAATAAGTGAATTCAGGAAGCGGCCGCAACATTTCTGGCATCGCTGTGAAATCGTAACAATTGCAAACGTATGAATGTGCACGTCTGTTGTTGGCGGTGGGAGAGGTGTGTGTCTGCCTGTCACTCCTGTGGTGAACATGTCAAATTAATATTGTATCTGTACGATAGTGACATAAGGTGTTGCGATGAGATGTTTAATACTTACATTATGAGGTGTGTCTGTGTTTGGTGAGTGATTGTGGTGGGTGATTGTGGTGGGTGATTGTGGTGGGTGATTGTTGTGGGTAAGTGTGGTGGATCCATGACTTCAGATGAATGCAATACGCCAGAACTTCTTATTTTCCTTATTTAAAAATGTATGGAAATCGATGAAAAATATTCTGAGCAGCCTGGAGAGAGTACACATCCCTGTTAAACATTAATTTCTGTTTCTCCATTCCTATTCAGTCATGTAATTCTGCAAGGCTGAGGGACTGATTACCCCCTCTTTGGCAGTCTTCTGTTTATTCCCTATGTTTCACTGATAGCCCCACTAGTTGGCGAAACGTCTTCAGAATTAAGACACTCAGATGTTGCACATGTGTCTAACTTATCAACTTGTCAGTATTGTATACCACTGATATAATGTTTAGTTATGCAAGTCCTCTTGTTTTTCCGAAGCTACTAACGAGTCATTATACATAGAGCTTACTGGAGGATTCTCTGGGCTAGATACCATTGATAATATATCTTTTATTCAGTGTCTTAGCCAGGTCAAAACACTACTTACTCCCGTCTAAGATGCCGAAGGACTTAATCTCTAGAAGGACGCTTGAATCACTGAGGAACTGCAATAGGAAGAGGCTTCTGTATCAGGTTCGTGAACGTCAGATTCATGGGAGATGGGAATCCCTTGATGCTGGAGAAACACTCATCATCCAGACGTTTCGGTCTGACTTGGACTGTTTACATTGTAGCTTAGTTATTCTTGAAAGTAGCCATTGTATACAGGAATGTATACAGGGTGTAGCCACGGTACACAGGGTGTAGCTACGGTACACAGGGGTGTACACAGGGTGTAGCTACGGTACACAGGGGTGTACACAGGGTGTAGCTACGGTACACTGGGGTATACAAAGGGTGTAGCCACGATACACAGGGGTGTACACAGGGTGTAGCCACGGTACACAGGGGTGTACACAGGGTGTAGCCACGGTACACAGGGGTGTACACAGGGTGTAGCCACGGTATACTGGGGTATACAAAGGGTGTAGCCACGATACACAGGGGTGTACACAGGGTGTAGCCACGGTACACAGGGGTGTACACAGGGTGTAGCCACGGTACACAGGGGTGTACACAGGGTGTAGCCACGGTACACAGGGGTGTACACAGGGTGTAGCCACGGTACACAGGGGTGTACACAGGGTGTAGCCACGGTACACAGGGGTGTACACAGGGTGTAGCCACGGTACACAGGGGTGTACACAGGGTGTAGCCACGGTACACAGGGGTGTACACAGGGTGTAGCCACGGTACACAGGGGTGTACACAGGGTGTAGCCACGGTACACAGGGGTGTACACAGGATGTAGCCACGGTACAAAGGCAATAGTTGTAACATTACACAAGGAGAAGACAAGTAGATTACCACGCAATCCTCACTTCTTACCACCTCAATATGAACCCAGATTGTCACTGATAACCACAAATTTTCTGATGGTCTTCTATTTTCGATTTTTTTATTGAGAATTTCCTCCTTCCCGGTTGGGCAACTTCATTATATCAGAACCTCTACACTGTGACTTTCCAGGGATTATATATATATATATATATATATATATATATATATATATATATATATATATATATATATATATATAATATA
The DNA here is from genome assembly GCF_038502225.1 of Cherax quadricarinatus. NCBI lineage: Eukaryota > Metazoa > Arthropoda > Malacostraca > Decapoda > Parastacidae > Cherax > Cherax quadricarinatus. Next base: position 2,646,436 of record NC_091377.1, read on the forward strand.
TATATATATATATATTGGCCAAACATTCACAAAAATACAACAGAAAGTAAAACAACATAGGTAACTCAGAGCTACATCTCGAATACTTCGTCCAGCTCCCCTGAGGTGGGCATCGTGTCCAGAATGCTGCAGGCATTTCCTCTCTGAAAGATGAAGCTGGTCGCCCTGTCGTCCTTGGTTTCTATGATGAGCATTTCACCCAGCTCTTTGAGGAACTTTAGAGCACACTTGCCCCATGCTCCAAGGGTCTCCAACCCTATTGGGATGAAGTTATAGCAAGGGGGAAGGTCTTCATGTCTCCGGGTCTTCTGGGCCTCCCTGTGGCTGGCAGTTCCACCCCCCTTCAGCTCCGGAGTATGGCAAGTAGGTGTCTGCCAATGTGGCGACACAGGTGTAGTCCCAGGCAATCTGCTTCCCATCCTTCCGAAGTAGCATAGTAGCTCCATCAGGACACTTTTGACTTCCGTCAGACATCTGCACTTGGGGTTTCCGTTGGGCTGGGCAACGGGCTGTGGCGAGGCTTCTCTTTATGATGTCATTGACCTCCTCATGTCTGGCATACTTCCCTTCTTCTGTGTGACACACGAGACCATGAAGTCCGAATTGATCAGCTGTCGCCCTGCCGCAAATACACCTATGTTCGGTGAGGATGGGGCGGCTAGACGAAGAGCAACACCAATCCGAATGGCCTGTGGGTCGAGACGGGTGCCCAAGGAGGAATTGGGAACAGCTATCAGGAAATCTGTGTGTGGTGCCTTCATTGCCAGGAGACGAGCTTTGTCCTTTCCTGAAGCTTTGGAGAGCATTGTGTTGGCGATTTATATATATATAATATATATATATATGTCGTGCCGAATATGTAAAACTGGTCAATTAGCAAGAACTCATTTAAAATTAAGTCCTTTCTAAAATTTTCTCTTATACGTTTAAAGATATATTTTTTTCATTAATGTTGATGTAAAAATTTACAATTTTGCACCAAAATGAACTTAGAAAACTTGCCTAACCTTATTACAACAAGCACAATTTATTTTAGCCTAACCCAACTAAATATATTTTAGATTTGTTTACAATAATTAAATTCTAAACAAACACAGTGAAATATGTTTTTTTCGTTAGGTTCAGAATGATTTTGGCGAAATTATTGCATACACAAATTTTCACTTGTCCTATATGGCAAGATGAACGTTGCTATTTAAGCCAAGATCGCAAGTTCTGCCTATTCGGCACGACATATATATATATACATATATATACATATATATACATATATATATACACATATATATATATATATATACATATATATATATATATATATATATATGCAAACAATAGCAGACAGGCGATCTTAACTATGCAAGACAAGCCACTAGGGGGTGGAAATCCTTAGCTCAAGTGCTTTCACACTTCTCAGTGCGTCTTGCAACATTGCATAGCTCCTGATGACGCACTGAGAAGTGTGAAAGTACTAATTATATATATATATATATATATATATATATATATATATATATATATATATATATATATATATATATATATATATATATATATATATGGTTTAAAGCCTATCGATCACAGGACGGACATTAACGTTGGATTACAGTATATAAACTTAAACATACACATCTCGGTGTATATAACTTGCCTCTCATGATTCTAACGTTAATGTAATTGATTTATTATGTTTGACCAATCATTTTTACATTGCCATACAAAGAGAGATGTGAAATAAAAGATGGAAAATAATACAATGATAAGCGAGAGACATTTCTCAGTTTGTCATGACTTGATGTGACATTGTTTACGTATTTTAAATTTTGTAAAATATGGATGATGTATGAGATACTTATGCAGCATTTGGGAATCATTATTGAGGAAACGTTTCGCCACACAGTGGCTTCATCAGTCCAATACAAAGAAGAATGGTGGAAGGAGAGGAGTACTTTGAGGTAATCAGTCCCTCATTTTGGAATCGATGTGTTCAGTCCATCAACTTTCTTCAGGGTTGATAGACTAGACACATCGATTTTAGGTTGAGGGACTGATTACCTCAAACTCCTCTTCTTTTTTCCACCGTTCTTCTTTGTATTGGACTGATGAAGCCACTGTGTGGTGATACGTTTCCTTAATAAAAGATAAAAGTGACTCATTCTTCAACTTGTCGGGTTTCTAAACTATTTGTCAACACACACACACACACACACACACACACACACACACACACACACACACACACACACACACCGCACGCGTCATAATGCCTCAAAGAAATTATAAATAATTTTTTTGGAGGGAACCACAAGATTTTTTTTGGTCTCGTGTCAGCTAGTCACAGTTGGACCCAGACCGAGGTCTCCGCGTGTTGGTATGTCTTTCCTGAGATCTCTGTGTCTTACAGATTGGACCCTGACCTGAGATGTCTCCCGCTGCTGTGTCTTACTGACTGGACTCTGACCTGAGACGTCTCCCCGCTGCTGTGTCTTACAGATTGAACCCACACCTGAGATGTCTCCCCGCTGCTGTGTCTTACAGATTGGACCCAGACCTAAGTTTCCACCTGCGTTGGCCACAGACCGCACTGAAGGCCTTAAGAGTTCACGTGGTGGTTAGTGCAACCTTTGTCTAGTGGGAGGAAGTGGGAATTACCGGGTTGTGAACTGGTGTTTACGGTCACCTACGAGGCTTGGCTGTGTGGAGGGAATGGGTGGGAGGGGAATTGTGGGCGTTGGTAGGAAAGGGTCGAGGTGAGGATAGGAAAGGAAGTAAGCTTATTTTGGTACAGGTACACATACAGTTACATCAGTTATTATATATAGTAACGTGTGTGTAAATTACCCACCAGGAGAATCCAAAAAAGGTGAAAATGGCTTTTTTTCCATTGGGGTCCTTGATTTCCACTGGGTCCTTGATTTCCACTGGGTCCTTGATTTCCACTGGGTCCTTGATTTCCACTGGGTCCTTGATTTCCACTGGGTCCTTTATTTCCACTGGGTCCTTTATTTCCACTGGGTCCTTTATTTCCACTGGGTCCTTGATTTCCACTGGGTCCTTGATTTCCATTGGGTCCTTGAGTACCACTGGGAGCTTTGGCAAGCCGTAACGTTAGGCTTGACAAAGCTCCTGGAGAGTGAAACGTTGCCACAACAAAATGCCACATTAATTGCACTTGTGTCCTTTTACCTAATATATTGCCGGAAATTCTACCAATATTATTACATTTACAAAGTAAATGATCCAAAGTCGGACCGAAACGTCGTCGTAAACTCCTCCCTCCTATATGAGGGTTATTTGGCACAAAGGTCATTAAGACTGCACGTAACCTGCTCACTTCCGAACAAGAATACGTGTTTCAAAAAGATGAGCTCAGTTTGACAGCAATACATAATACGATCTGGTCCATAACTCACGAAATCGTAATAACACGATTACAAACTGTACCACGGGTGGGGTTAGAACCCGCGATCAGAGTCTCAAAACTCCAGACCGACGCGTTAGCCCAGTGGCTAACCCGTCGGTCTAACGCCCGTGGTATGGTTTAGTGGGTCCATAATTTTGAAACACCCTGTATTTTAATCCCTACAACAAAGACTAAAATAAACTCTCTGAATACATATACACAGATATACACCCCTCGGTGTGTATCCTGTGTAAATGAGTGTAGAAAAGGAAGGCTGAAGTAGATATGCTGTAGATTATTTTGTTACTAAATTAAATTGGGTACATTAGCAATGTGCTGTTACCACCCCACTCCATACGACAGTGTGAACCATAGCTACCTACGTACCCACCTACCTGCCTACCTACCTACCTACTTACCCACCCACCCACTTACACACCCGAAGTCTACGTGGAGGGTATTCCGGGGATCAACGCCCCCCAGGCCCGGTCTGCGACCAGGCCTAACTACGTTTCCTTGCCACGTTCCATCACACAGGATGGATATCGTATACTAAGTAGTGAAATGTGTCACCCTGAAATGGAAGCGTCAGTAAAGTAATGAAGACATCGTCCAACAATCCATTTTGTCTACTGTAGTTCAAGAAATTCTATTACTGATTGACTGCATAATCCTATGGGTTTAACGCTCCCCATGATTATAATAATTAAATAATTATAATAATCTTCCTGACTGAGACGAATAGAAAAAAGCCTCAAGGAAAGTAAATATTATTATTATTATTATTATTATTATTATTAATTTTATCATTATTATTATTGTTATTATAACAAGAAAAAGGCAAAACGTAAACAGAATGGAAGAAGGGAAGGTAACTAGATGCTGGTGAAGGGCTCTTGATCCAAGATATTAGAGCTATCTTAATCGATCCCCCCTTCCTCCTTCCACACTCCGTTGACACTTGCAGGTTTAGCGCATACCCCTATGAGAAAGGAGAGAGAGGGGGAGAGACAGAGAGAATAAATAGGGTAGAGAGGGGAGAAAGTCGTGCCCTATGGCACTATTTGTGGTCTCGGGGTCTCCCACTGCCACGCTCCTCCAGTTGACCCCTCACCTGACCCCTCACCTGACCCCCATCACCCCTCACCTCGGGCGCTACACAAAGACTGGGCTCCAGAGGTAAAGCACCTCCTGGCACTACCAGTTTTCCTGTACACCTGAGGTCCTGTACCCAAAGTGGCCCACTGAACCATCATGACCCTGTATCCTCATGGCCAGGTACCCTCCTGGCCCTGTACCTTAATGACTCTGTACCCTCTGGCCCTGTTCCCCGCAGGCCCTGCACCCTCATGGCCCTCTTCCCCTCAGGCCCTGTACTCTCATGGTTCTGTACCCCTGAGGCCCTACACCCAAACGTGGCCCTATACTCCCGAGGCTCTACACCCAAACGTGGCCCTGTACCCCCGAGGCCCTACAACCAAACGTGGCCCTATACCCCCGAGTCCCTACACCCAAACGTGGCCCTATACTCCCGAGGCCCTACACCCAAACGTGGCCCTATACTCCCGAGGCTCTACACCCAAACGTGGCCCTGTACTCCCGAGGCCCTACACCCAAACGTGGCCCTGTACCCCCGAGGCCCTACACCCAAACGTGGCCCTGTACCCCCGAGGCCCTACACCCAAACGTGGCCCTGTACCCCCGAGGCCCTACACCCAAACGTGGCCCTGTACCCCCGAGGCCCTACACCCAAACGTGGCCCTGTACCCCCGAGGCCCTACACCCAAACGTGGCCCTGTACCCCCGAGGCCCTACACCCAAACGTGGCCCTGTACCCCCGAGGCCCTACACCCAAACGTGGCCCTGTACCCCCGAGGCCCTACACCCAAACGTGGCCCTGTACCCCCGAGGCCCTACACCCAAACGTGGCCCTGTACCACTTCACCATCATTCCTATATACTTTTTATGATCTAACTCCTCTTCCCCTCCTCTATTCTTATTTCCTTATGCTTCCAATTCCCCCACCCTAAAACAACACTCTCTCTCTCTCTCTCTCTCTCTCTCTCTCTCTCTCTCTCTCTCTCTCTCTCTCTCTCTCTCTCTCTCTCTCTCTCTCTCTCTCTCTCTCTCTCTCTCTCTAAGGAAAGAAATTTCGATTACAATACACTAGAAATAACATTCACGATATAAAATTTCACATTAAATTTTATTACATTGTACACAAGATTAATTATATCTGGAAAAAACTCGTAGTTATGGAAGGCATTTCTGGCAGACCTCATCCAAGGTTTGCTGGCTAGTTTTGGTCCTCAGTTTTGTACAGCTCTGGCCCTTAGTTCTGTGCAGTTCTGGCCCTTAGTTCTGTGTAGTTCTGGCCCTTAGTTCTGTGTAGTTCTGGCCCTTAGTTCTGTGTAGTTCTGGCCCTTAGTTCTGTGTAGTTCTGGCCCTTAGTTCTGTGTAGTTCTGGCCCTTAGTTCTGTGTAGTTCTGGCCCTTAGTTCTGTGTAGTTCTGGCCCTTAGTTCTGTGTAGTTCTGGCCCTTAGTTCTGTGTAGTTCTGGCCCTTAGTTCTGTGTAGTTCTGGCCCTTAGTTCTGTGTAGTTCTGGCCCTTAGTTCTGTGTAGTTCTGGCCCTTAGTTCTGTGTAGTTCTGGCCCTTAGTTCTGTGTAGTTCTGGCCCTTAGTTCTGTGTAGTTCTGTACATTCTGGTCTTCAATTCTGAGCGGCTCTGGTCCCCAGTTCTGTACAGTTCTGGTCTATTTATATAAAATGCAAACAAACCTGGGAGAGTACAGACAAACCTGAGAGAGTGCAGACAAACCTGGGAGAGTACAGACAAACCTGAGAGAGTACAGACAAACCTGAGAGAGTACAGACAAACCTGAGAGAGTACAGACAAACCTGAGAGAGTACAGACAAACCTGAGAGAGTACAGACAAACCTGAGAGAGTGCAGACAAACCTGAGAGAGTACAGACAAACCTGAGAGAGTACAGGCAAACCTGAGAGAGTACAGGCAAACCTGAGAGAGTACAGACAAACCTGAGAGAGTACAGACAAACCTGAGAGAGTACAGACAAACCTGAGAGAGTACAGACAAACCTGAGAGAGTACAGACAAACCTGAGAGAGTACAGACAAACCTGAGAGAGTACAGACAAACCTGAGAGAGTACAGACAAACCTGAGAGAGTACAGACAAACCTGAGAGAGTACAGACAAACCTGAGAGAGTACAGTCAAAGAAAATAAAACTCTATGAAATCACAAGCAAATAAAAACTACTTAAAGAATAGGGAAAGGATGAAAAATGAGAAATTGAATAAATAATTGAAGGTCACTGGTCACAGACCGGGCCGCGGGGGCGTTGACCCCCGGAACTCTCTCCAGATTATAAAAAATGTTGATAGTAAAAGCAGATTTAGAGAGGGAAAAAGAGAGAATACAAAGTATTGTAGAACTGAACTTGTAGGGTTAAAATTAAAAGATGTAGATGGTGGATAATGAGGTAGAGAAGAAAAAGGCACAATAATGTGACTGAATATACAAATAACCCGCACATAGGAGAGAGAAGATTATGGAGACGTTTTAGTTCGACTCGGGTTGTTTACAAGTCACACTAACACACGGAGGGGAGGGAGCCAGTATATAGGAGAAGACAGGGACGGGAAAGAGAGAGGAAGAGAGAAGGAAGTGTGTGTGTGTGTGTGTGTGTGTGTGTGTGTGTGTGTGAACTCACCTAGTTGTACTCACCTAGTTGAGGTGTCAGGGGTCGAGTCCAAGCTCCTGGCCCCGCCTCTTCACTGGTCGCTGCTAGGTCACTCTCCCTGAACCATGAGCTTTATCGTACCTCTGCTTAAAGCTATGTATGGATCCTGCCTCCACTACATCGCTTCCCAAACTATTCCACCTCCCGACTACTCTGCGACTAAAGAAATACTTCCTAACATCCCTGTGATTCATCTTTGTCTTCAGCTTCCAACTGTGTACCCGTGTTGTTGTGTCCAGTCTCTGGAACATCCTGTCTTTGTCCACCTTGTCAATTCCTCTCAGTAATTTGTAAGTCGTTATCATGTGTGTGTGTGTGTGTGTGTGTGTGTGTGTGTGTGTGTGTGTGTGTGTGTGTGTGTGTGTGTGTGTGTGTGTTGAATTAGAGTGTGTATACTGAGAGATATACACATCTCGGTGTATATAATCTGCTTACGATTACAAAGTATGTATATTGAGAGATATACACATCTCGGTGTATATAACTTGCCTCTTATGATTTTCACGTTAATGTAATCGAATGTTAGGTTAGGTAAGATTCGTCTAGAAACAGGACAAGTGTTTCCTGACGCGGGTCTTAGTCATATGAAAACCCGCAGCTGAAACTTTCGGTCATCTGAACGAGGCCTTCCACTGGCTTACCCCTCCACTCCTTTAAAAATTAAAATTAGTTAATGTGATTGATTTTTTTGTAGGCTTGACAAATTATTTTTCACATTACCATACAGTGAACGGAAGGAAAGAAGAAGAAAAAGAAGATAGACGTTGGTAGCCAAAGGGATCAATCGTACATCACAAAGGAATATTCCTCATAAGCTTCTTTAATTAAGAAGAACACAGTAACGCATCAGAAGGATAATATAACTACACCAGTATTGAACACTCTTGAAACCACAATAACCACAGCAGCAGTAAAAACATCAACACTGGCTAGTACCAATCTCTCAGCGCAACACATCGAACTCAAAACCACAGCTACGAAGTCGTCTTTGTGTAGATATCCTTTGAGAGCTCTTGAGAAATAATGGAATAACAGGTTCAATGACCAAATTAATTTGTTCTTACTGAATATATATATATACTATGGAGTAATATGGCCGGGGTCTCCCTCACACATTGTGGAGTTCTGAGGGGCCATTTGCACTCCCAGACATTCGTACGTTATGGATAACTGTGGCCATGTTCATCGCATAATAAGGGCTACTGAAGCGGAGCTTATGAAGCATTGTGGTCATGTCTACACACACACACACACACACACACACACACACACACACACACACACACACACACACACACACACACACACACACACACACACACACACAAACAGAGGAATGGTAAAGCTCAAGGAGCAGAGAGAGAGAGTGGACCTAGTGGCGACTAGTGAAGAGGTGGGACCAGGAGCTATGAATCGACCCGTGCAACAATAATTAGGTAAGTATATTGTGAACCACTGTGATCATGTCTTCACATACCCACACACCCACACATTATTGACACTACGGCCATGTCCTCTCTCTAGCTATTCATGACCTCGTCAACAAATTGCTGTTTCCTGGAGTGACATTACCTATACTATTATAGATAAAAAAACCTATACTTCTAACACTAGCATTCTGAAAAAAGTATAAATACCGTCAGTCTTTTTTTTTTTTTTGTGGCGACCGTTGTGAATAGTGATATTTTGTGGTTTTTAATGGCCCAAACATACAAATTGTGATATCTGAAACTCGCTTTTCCATTTCGTGTATCTTTTATATTCCGGTTTTAATGTGAATCCTCTTGTTCTGCCTTTGTGTTATTGTCAGGGGAACAGCTGTTCTCTTTGTCCGGAGCTGTTGTGCGTTGTTAATGGGGTTTTAAACCTATCGACTACACAAAGGTTATTAAGACATTTGGGAATATTCAGGAAACGTGTCGCCAGCCAGTGACTTCTTCAGTCTAATACAGAGAAGACCAGTGGAAGATGAGTAGTTTGAGGTAATCAGTCCCTCATCTTCCACCGTTCTTCTCTATATTGGACTGAAGAAGCCACTGGCTGGCGAAAAGTTTTTTTCAATAAAGATTACCAGATGTTGCAAAAGTATTTCAATTTTCAACTTGTCGTTTTTCTAATCCATTTACATCACGAAGGTCATAAAAACCTTTTTCGCCAGTGAAGAAGACTTTAAAATACTGATTACAGTAAACTCTCAGTGTATATACACTGAGAGATAAACACCTCTGTGTATATACACTGAGAGATAAACACCTCTGTGTATATACACTGAGAGACAAACACCTCTGTGTATATACACTGAGAGACAAACACCTCTCAGTGTATATACACTGAGAGACAAACACCTCTCATTGTATACACACTGAGAGACAAACACCTCTCAGTGTATACACACAGAGAGACAAACACCTCTCAGTGTATACACACAGAGACAAATACCTCTCAGTGTATACACACAGAGAGACAAACGCCTCTCAGTGTATACACACAGAGAGACAAACACCTCTCAGTGTATATACACTGAGAGACAAACACCTCTCAGTGTATATACACTGAGAGACACCTCTGTGTATATACACTGAGAGACAAACACCTCTGTGTATATACACTGAGAGACAAACACCTCTGTGTATATACACTGAGAGACAAACACCTCTGTGTATATACACTGAGAGACAAACACCTCTGTGTATATACACTGAGAGACAAACACCTCTCAGTGTATACACACTGAGAGACAAACACCTCTCAGTGTATACACACTGAGAGACAAACACCTCTCAGTGTATACACACTGAGAGACAAACGCCTCTCAGTGTATACACACAGAGAGACAAACACCTCTCAGTGTATACACACAGAGAGACAAACGCCTCTCAGTGTATACACACAGAGAGACAAACACCTCTCATTGTATACACACTGAGAGACAAACACCTCTGTGTTTATACACTGAGAGACAAACACCTCTCAGTGTATACACACTGAGAGACAAACACCTCTCATTGTACATTAAAATGGTATAAAATACCGACAGGTTGTTAGGTAAGACACATATGCAACAGTTAGGTATCTTTATTATGAAACGTTTCGCCTACACAGTAGGCTTCTTCAGTCAAGTACAGAAAAGTTGATAGAAGCAGAAGATACTTGAAGACGATGTAATCAGTCCATCACCCTTAAAGTTTTGAGGTGGTCAGTCCCTCAGTCTGGAGAAGAGCATTGTTCCATAGTATGAAACAATATGGAGAAGAAGTGACAGGATGGAGCTTTTTATAGCGCCAAGAGGTGAGACGTAGGCCACTAGGAGAGGTAAGAACTCAGATGTTGAGAAGTCAGGTCCCTCTCAAATCCAGCCCCTCTCACTAGTGGAAGTTGTCGAAGTTGATTGCAGGTCTGTACCAAGATACCCTTGTGTTGCAGTGTCTGACAGATTGAACATTAAAATGGTATAAAATACCGACAGGTTGTTAGGTAAGACACATATGCAACAGTTAGGTATCTTTATTATGAAACGTTTCGCCTACACAGTAGGCTTCTTCAGTCAAGTACAGAAAAGTTGATAGAAGCAGAAGATACTTGAAGACTGAGGGACTGACCACCTCAAAACTTTAAGGGTGATGGACTGATTACATCGTCTTCAAGTATCTTCTGCTTCTATCAACTTTTCTGTACTTGACTGAAGAAGCCTACTGTGTAGGCGAAACGTTTCATAATAAATATACCTAACTGTTGCATATGTGTCTTACCTAACAACCTCTCATTGTATACACACTGAGAGACAAACACCTCTGTGTATATACACTGAGAGACAAACACCTCTGTGTATATACACTGAGAGACAAACACCTCTGTGTATATACACTGAGAGACAAACACCTCTGTGTATATACACTGAGAGACAAACACCTCTGTGTATACACACTGAGAGACAAACACCTCTCATTGTATATACACTGACAGACAAACACCTCTCAGTGTATACACACTGAGACAAACACCTCTCATTATATACACACTGAGAGACAAACACCTTTGTGTATATACACTGAGAGACAAACACCTCTGTGTATATACACTGAGAGACAAACACCTCTGTGTATATACACTGAGAGACAAACACCTCTGTGTATATACACTGAGAGACAAACACCTCTGTGTATATACACTGAGAGACAAACACCTCTGTGTATATACACTGAGAGACAAACACCTCTGTGTATACACACTGAGAGACAAACACCTCTCATTGTATATACACTGACAGACAAACACCTCTCAGTGTATACACACTGAGACAAACACCTCTCATTATATACACACTGAGAGACAAACACCTTTGTGTATATACACTGAGAGACAAACACCTCTGTGTATATACACTGAGAGACAAACACCTCTGTGTATATACACTGAGAGACAAACACCTCTGTGTATACACACTGAGAGACAAACACCTCTCATTGTATATACACTGAGAGACAAACACCTCTGTGTATATACACTGAGAGACAAACACCTCTGTGTATACACACTGAGAGACAAACACCTCTCATTGTATATACACTGAGAGACAAACACCTCTCAGTGTATATGTTCTAAGATGCTGTTGCAAAGATAAACAATTGACTTGGAGATGAAGAGTCAGGAGAGTCCAGACCGAGACTTTACACAGAACCATAGTGACCAGGAGAGATAGGGGGGACATGATAACGACATACAAAATACTGAGAGGAATTGACAAGGTGGACAAAGACAGGATGTTCCAGAGATTGGACACAGTAACAAGGGGACACAGTTGGAAGCTGAAGACACAGATGAATCACAGGGATGTTAGGAAGTATTTCTTCAGCCACAGAGTAGTCAGTAAGTGGAATAGTTTGGGAAGCGATGTAGTGGAGGCAGGATCCATACATAGCTTTAAGCAGAGGTATGATAAAGCTCACGGCTCAGGGAGAGTGACCTAGTAGCGATCAGTGAAGAAGCGGGGCCAGGAGCTTGGACTCGACCCCCGCAACCTCAACTAGGTGAGTACAACTAGGTGAGTACCAGAGACCGAGCTGCGATTAGTGGATGGAGGATCGAGCCTTCATCACTTGTTGCTCTAATTGACCCACAAACTTTCAACTTTTCAAGGAAAGAAAAGAAAAAATTAGCGTACGTAATAGCAGTTATCATGGAAATAAATGGTATAAAATACCGACACAATGGAAATATAAACACATATGCAGTATAATGTGATCCTTTATTGACAACGTTTCGCCCACATAGTGGGCTTTTTCAAGTCGCAAACAGATCTATTTGTGTGGTTAAATTAGACACATGTGCAATTCTTGGGTATTTTTATCGAGGAAACGTTTCGCCACACAGTGGCTTCATCAGTCCATACATAGGAGAAACGTTTCCTCAAAGATACCCAAGAGTTGCACATGTGTCTAATTTAACAACATGTCGGTTCTTTGAACCACTCATCTACAGATCTATTTGTGACTTGAAAAAGCCCACTGTGTGGGCGAAACGTTGTCAATAAAGGATCACATTATACTGCATGTGTGTTTATGTTTTCAGCAGTTGTCATGTTCAAATTTATGTTAAGTGGATTTACCAAGCCACTCACAAGACCTGGAAGCAGGATTTAAAATCCAGAATTATGCAAAAAAAAGCCCCTCAAGGAAGGTTCCTTGATGTTGGTGAGGGACTCTTGATTTAGGGAATTGGATCTGTGCTCCAGTTCCCCGAATTAAGCCTGAATGCCTTCCACATCCCCCCCCCAGGCGCTGTATAATCCTCCGGGTTTAGCGCTTCCCCCTTGATTATAATAATAATAATATGCAAAAAAGCCAATGTGGCTTAGGTGCTCAACGAAAGAAGAATGCCTTGTTCCTTCATGAGGGGGAGGAGGAACTAGGGGCTGGCCTGAGAATAGGTAGAAAAGGCTCTGCTATGGAAAAGAAAAGGGTTTCTTACCTTAGTCCACCCTACCAGTGATGTGGTTCGCCTGTGTTGTCCCGGCCCGGGTCTTAGGTTAAGTTAGGTAAGGCTTGTAAGGACAAGTGTCCCCTGACGCGGGTCTTAGATGATGACCCGCCATTGGAGCTTTTGGTCATCTGACCGAGGCCTTCCGCTGGCTTACCGGTCCATCCCTTTAAAAGTTATGGTCATTTATAACCAGTGTTGTCCCGGCCCGGGTGTTTTCCAGTTGGTGACCCGGCGACCCTTCCCTCCTGTCTCACTGCCCTCCTCTCTGCCTCCTCTCTGCCTCCTCTATGCCTCCTCTCTGCCTCCTCTCTGCCTCCTCTTTGCCTCCTCTTTGCCTCCTCTCTGCCTCCTCTCTGCCTCCTCTCTGCCTCCTCTCTGCCTCCTCTCTGCCTCCTCTCTGCCTCCTCTCTGCCTCCTCTCTGCCTCCTCTCTGCCTCCTCTCTGCCTCCTCTCTGCCTCCTCTCTGTCTCCTCTGTCTTCTCTCTGTCTCCTCTCTGTCTCCTCTCTGTCTCCTCTCTGTCTCCTCTCTGTCTCCTCTCTGTCTCCTCTGTCTCCTCTCTGTCTCCTCTCTGTCTCCTCTCTGTCTCCTCTCTGTCTCCTCTCTGTCTCCTCTCTGTCTCCTCTCTGTCTCCTCTCTGCCTCCTCTCTGTCTCCTCTGTCTCCTCTCTGTCTCCTCTCTGTCTCCTCTCTGTCTCCTCTCTGTCTCCTCTCTGCCTCCTCTCTGCCTCCTCTCTGTCTCCTCTTTGCCTCCTCTTTGCCTCCTCTCTGCCTCCTCTCTGCCTCCTCTCTGCCTCCTCTTTGCCTCCTCTTTGCCTCCTCTCTGCCTCCTCTCTGCCTCCTCTCTGCCTCCTCTCTGCCTCCTCTCTGCCTCCTCTCTGCCTCCTCTCTGCCTCCTCTCTGCCTCCTCTCTGTCTCCTCTCTGTCTCCTCTGTCTCCTCTGTCTTCTCTCTGTCTCCTCTCTGTCTCCTCTCTGTCTCCTCTCTGTCTCCTCTCTGTCTCCTCTCTGTCTCCTCTCTGTCTCCTCTCTGCCTCCTCTCTGCCTCCTCTCTGTCTCCTCTCTGCCTCCTCTTTGCCTCCTCTTTGCCTCCTCTCTGTCTCCTCTCTGCCTCCTCTCTGCCTCCTCTCTGCCTCCTCTCTGCCTCCTCTCTGCCTCCTCTCTGCCTCCTCTCTGTCTCCTCTCTGTCTCCTCTGTCTCCTCTGTCTTCTCTCTGTCTCCTCTCTGTCTCCTCTCTGTCTCCTCTCTGTCTCCTCTCTGTCTCCTCTCTGTCTCCTCTCTGCCTCCTCTCTGTCTCCTCTGTCTCCTCTCTGTCTCCTCTCTGTCTCCTCTCTGTCTCCTCTCTGTCTCCTCTCTGTCTCCTCTCTGTCTCCTCTCTGTCTCCTCTCTGCCTCCTCTCTGCCTCCTCTCTGCCTCCTCTCTGTCTCCTCTCTGCCTCCTCTCTGCCTCCTCTCTGCCTCCTCTCTGCCTCCTCTCTGTCTCCTCTCTGCCTCCTCTCTGCCTCCTCTCTGCCTCCTCTCTTCCTCCTCTCTGCTTCCTCTCTGCCTCCTCTCTGCCTCCTCTCTTCCTCCTCTCTTCCTCCTCTCTGCTTCCTCTCTGCCTCCTCTCTGCCTCCTCTCTGCCTCCTCTCTGTCTCCTCTCTGCCTCCTCTCTGCCTCCTCTCTGCCTCCTCTCTGTCTCCTCTCTGCCTCCTCTCTGCCTCCTCTCTGCCTCCTCTCTTCCTCCTCTCTTCCTCCTCTCTGCTTCCTCTCTGCCTCCTCTCTGCCTCCTCTCTTCCTCCTCTCTTCCTCCTCTCTGCTTCCTCTCTGCCTCCTCTCTGCCTCCTCTCTGCCTCCTCTCTGTCTCCTCTCTGCCTCCTCTCTGCCTCCTCTCTGCCTCCTCTCTTCCTCCTCTCTTCCTCCTCTCTGCTTCCTCTCTGCCTCCTCTCTGCCTCCTCTCTTCCTCCTCTCTTCCTCCTCTCTGCTTCCTCTCTGCCTCCTCTCTGCCTCCTCTCTGCCTCCTCTCTGCCTCCTCTCTGCCTCCTCTCTGCCTCCTCTCTGTCTCCTCTCTGCCTCCTCTCTGCCTCCTCTCTGCCTCCTCTCTTCCTCCTCTCTTCCTCCTCTCTGCTTCCTCTCTGCCTCCTCTCTGCCTCCTCTCTTCCTCCTCTCTTCCTCCTCTCTGCTTCCTCTCTGCCTCCTCTCTGCCTCCTCTCTGCTTCCTCTCTGCCTCCTCTCTGCCTCCTCTCTGCCTCCTCTCTTCCTCCTCTCTTCCTCCTCTCTGCTTCCTCTCTGCCTCCTCTCTGCCTCCTCTCTTCCTCCTCTCTTCCTCCTCTCTGCTTCCTCTCTGCCTCCTCTCTGCCTCCTCTCTGCCTCCTCTCTGCCTCCTCTCTGCCTCCTCTCTGCCTCCTCTCTGCCCTCTTCATTACCCCTTCTCTCTCCTTCATCACCTCCCTCTGTTCCCTTTTCATCAAAGAAATTGCTTCACATTATCATCCACCATTAAATCTATTCAAGTTTTGCTTCGTATACAATTTCTATTCCGCCTGAAAAATGAATTTCGTATAATTTATCTGGAAAAAAATTTTGGGGGTAAAAATTTCTGAATATAATTAAAGTCGGAAGACTCGAAATTGTGTGATAATATATATAAATTAGTTTCAACTAAATTACTGTTTTGATGGTCGAGTCGATTTCAAATTATTTTCAGAATATATTTTTTGTGGGTAACCGAGAATATTATATTTTTTTTGTAATTCATTACGACAAATTTTGTAGACACATAAAAAAAATAAAAAGTCATTATTCTTTTTTGGGAACCAACTAAATATATATATATATATATATATATATATATATATATATATATATATATATATATATATATATATATATATATATATATTGCATTGTTATACGTTATACGTTATATTCTTTATATGTGCGTGTGATTACCTAGAGGTAAGTTTGTTAACCTCATAGGTAAGTCTGTTGACCAATAGGTAAATGTGTTGGCCCTATAGGTAAGTCTGTTGGCCCCTTAGGCAAGTCTGTTGACCTCATAGGTAAATGTTGACCTCATAGGTAAGCATTGACCCCCATAGACAAATGTTGCCTCATACGTAAGTCTACTGACCCAATAGGTAAATGTAGATCCCATAGGTAAGTCTATTGACCCCATAGGTAAATGTTGGCCTCATAGGTAACGGCATATCCCTGTTGACCTCATAGGTAACGGGATTTGTGATCTCACAAGCCGGTCTTTTGACTTATACTAATATGTTGCCATTATTACCTATTCAACTCTTATTTAGATGGCATAAACCTTGGTACAAACCTTTATATAAACCTTGATATAAACCTTGGTATCTATGACCAAGGTATAAATCTTGGTAATAGATACCGACAAATTGGTGTAATGTGAGGGAACTAGGAGTAATAATGTCAGAATCTCACTTTCAAAGTTCACAACAGTGTTTCTACTCCTTCTGGTAAGAAAATGATAGATCATGTCATATCTGAAAAGTGACAGATGCACTTCGATGTGGACAAATAATAATAATAATAATAATAATAATAATAATAATAATAATAATAATAATAATAATAATAATAATCTTTATTTCTACAAGTATAAGGTATACAGACCATAGCTGACATCAATGATAAACGACTATATAGAGTCCCTTGTTATGCAGAGCATTTCGGGAAAATTAGGTCAAGTTTGCTCCCGGGATGCGACTCACACCCGTCGACTAGTACCCAGGCACCTATTTTACTGATAGCTGAACATGGACATCAGGTGTCCTAAGGAAACACGTCCTAATGTTTCCACTCGTACCGGGGATCGACCCCCGGGCCTCAGTGTGTGAGCTGAGTACGCTATCAATCTAGCTACGGGATATCTAATGCAAATAACCGAGTATGCAAATAACTCGGGTATGCAAATAACCCTGTCTCTTATAAGGAAAATAATATACAGCTTGGTCATACAGAATACGAAAAGGACTTGGGATTTATGGTATGCAGGAACCTGAAGCCAAGACAGCAATGTCTAAACCTACTTAGTAAGACAAACAGATTACTGGGATTTATGTCAAGAATTACGAACTTATTCAATTTGAATCCATTATTTCGAGTTCTTGGAAGGATATCCTCAGGACCTTATTAATATCTTCCTTTCTAAACCATGTAGAGTATTTATCCACACAACCAGCATATATGAGGAGCTTACCACGACGTTTCGATCCGATTTGGACCATTTGTAAATGGTCCAAGTCTGACCGAAACATCGTCGTAAGCTCGTCTCTCCCATGTGCGGGTTATTTGTGTATTGTTCCAGTTACGGTATTGTGCCTTTTCTTTCTTTCCTAAGAGTATTTTTATATAGCTCGAGAAGCCGTAAAAAAAGGCAGAACGTTTCTGAGGAAATTTTGGTTAAGCGCAAATCACCCACACGGTAAACCACTCATTAATCGCCTCAAGAACCGCTAACAACTATCTAAAGTCTTGAAAATTACTCGATTACTTTTTCCAAGTCAAGTCATATCGCAACCCGCCATTAAAGGTGTAACTTAACCTTTTCCTTCGACCCTTTTCAAAAACCCTCGTGAGTAATCATCTCTTTTTTATTATTAATTTCTACCAGGGACTTTCACCCTCACCTCTATGAGCTGAGTTTATGGGAAGACTTAACTATTTTAGCCCAGTGAGGCCATTCCTCCAGGTTAGTTTACTATGTCTTCCAGCCGAATGCAAACTAGTCTTGACAAGACTTCAACTGAACGTAAACGAGTCTTGAAAAGGCTTCAGCTGAACGTAAACTAGTCTTGTAAAGAGTTCAGCCGAACGTTAACTAGCCTTGAAAGAATTCAACTGAACGTAAACTAGTTTTGAAAAAACTCCAGTCGAACGTGGTCCTAAAAAAGCTCAAGCCGAATGTAGCCTTGAAAAGACTCCAACTGACAGTAAACTACCTTGAAAAGACTCCAACTGACCGTAAACTACCTTGAAAAGACTCCAAATGACAGTAAACTACCTTGAAAAGACTCCAACTGACCGTAAACTACCTTGAAAAGACTCCAACTGACCGTAAACTACCTTGAAAAGACTCCAACTGACCGTAAACTACCTTGAAAACACTCCAACTGACCGTAAACTACCTTGAAAAGACTCCAACTGACCGTAAACTACCTTGAAAAGACTCCAACTGACCGTAAACTACCTTGAAAAGACTCCAACTGACCGTAAACTACCTTGAAAAGACTCCAACTGACCGTAAACTACCTTGAAAAGACTCCAACTGACCGTAAACTACCTTGAAAAGACTCCAACTGACCGTAAACTACCTTGAAAAGACTCCAACTGACCGTAAACTACCTTGAAAAGACTCCAACTGACCGTAAACTACCTTGAAAAGACTCCAACTGACCGTAAACTACCTTGAAAATACTCCAACTGACCGTAAACTACCTTGAAAAGACTCCAACTGACCGTAAACTACCTTCAAACGACTCACGTTACGGAATAAAGACTCATCTTGAGTATTTACGTCGAGTGGTGTGTATCTCTCAGTATTTCAGATACTAAAGTAAACTGGTGGATAACAGGTGACAAAACCTTCTGTTGTAAATACACAACAGAAGGCTTTAGTGAGTCTTCACAACAGAAGGCTTTAGTGAGTCTTCACAACAGAAGGCTTTAGTGAGTCTTCACAACAGAAGGCTTTAGTGAGTCTTCACGACAGAAGGCTTTAGTGAGTCTTCACAACAGAAGGCTTTAGTGAGTCTTCACAACAGAAGGCTTTAGTGAGTCTTCACGACAGAAGGCTTTAGTGAGTCTTCACGACAGAAGGCTTTAGTGAGTCTTCACGACAGAAGGCTTTAGTGAGTCTTCACGACAGAAGGCTTTAGTGAGTCTTCACAACAGAAGGCTTTAGTGAGTCTTCACGACAGAAGGCTTTAGTGAGTCTTCACAACAGAAGGCTTTAGTGAGTCTTCACAACAGAAGGCTTTAGTGAGTCTTCACGACAGAAGGCTTTAGTGAGTCTTCACGACAGAAGGCTTTAGTGAGTCTTCACGACAGAAGGCTTTAGTGAGTCTTCACAACAGAAGGCTTTAGTGAGTCTTCACGACAGAAGGCTTTAGTGAGTCTTCACAACAGAAGGCTTTAGTGAGTCTTCACGACAGAAGGCTTTAGTGAGTCTTCACGACAGAAGGCTTTAGTGAGTCTTCACGACAGAAGGCTTTAGTGAGTCTTCACGACAGAAGGCTTTAGTGAGTCTTCACGACAGAAGGCTTTAGTGAGTCTTCACGACAGAAGGCTTTAGTGAGTCTTCACAACAGAAGGCTTTAGTGAGTCTTCACGACAGAAGGCTTTAGTGAGTCTTCACGACAGAAGGCTTTAGTGAGTCTTCACGACAGAAGGCTTTAGTGAGTCTTCACGACAGAAGGCTTTAGTGAGTCTTCACGACAGAAGGCTTTAGAGAGTCTTCACGACAGAAGGCTTTAGTGAGTCTTCACGACAGAAGGCTTTAGTGAGTCTTCACAACAGAAGGCTTTAGTGAGTCTTCACGACAGAAGGCTTTAGTGAGTCTTCACGACAGAAGGCTTTAGTGAGTCTTCACGACGCTTTAGTGAGTCTTCACGACAGAAGGCTTTAGTGAGTCTTCACGACAGAAGGCTTTAGTGAGTCTTCACGACAGAAGGCTTTGGTGAGTCTTCACGACAGAAGGCTTTAGTGAGTCTTCACGACGCTTTAGTGAGTCTTCACGACAGAAGGCTTTAGTGAGTCTTCACGACAGGCGGCTTTAGTGAGTCTTCACAACAGAAGGCTTTAGTGAGTCTTCACGACAGAAGGCTTTAGTGAGTCTTCACGACAGGCGGCTTTAGTGAGTCTTCACGACAGAAGGCTTTAGCGAGTCTTCACGACAGAAGGCTTTAGCGAGTCTTCACGACAGAAGGCTTTAGTGAGTCTTCACGACAGAAGGCTTTAGTGAGTCTTCACGACAGAAGGCTTCAATATGTCTTTACAGCAGGTTTCACTGTGCATTCTCAACAGGTTTCAATGTGATTTCATAAAGGGTTCGAGCCGAATATGCCTTCATGACCCTCGTGTAGTCGATAGACTTGAAACCCCCATCCATTAAATCCAGCCTGGTCAGTTGTGGTCGTCTGCCCGAGTGTTCAAAGGAAGGAAATTATATTTGAAATCATCTTTTGCCAGATTACATTAAATACGTGTCTGAAAAAGAATCAATATAATTTAATTCAAAGATTACACATAAAATGGTGAAATCGAAAAAACAAAAAAAATAAAACCTATTTTTTTTGTAATGAATTTGTGAAAAAATTATTATTGCGTATTTGGTGTCTCATATTTTTTGGGGGGAAGGGGGTAGCAAGGGGCAGGGGGGGGAATTTAGGAGGAGGGGGGGCAGCGAACCACTTCCCAGCTCCGAGGTTGTTAAAAAAATCACTAAAAAAATTTAATTCTGACAATAAGATAAAATTACATCGTGAAACCAAAGTAAAAAAATTCACCGTGTCGTGAGTCGTGAGTTTTCATTTTTTTTTTTTTTTGTTTTCCGTCGTAGCCATATTGGTTTTTTTTTTCTCTTGGACTTATATATTTTTTCTTCGTCTTGATTATAGTGAGAATTTCGTTGGTGTTTATGTGTGTTGGTTGGTTAATTGGGTGTAAAGTCTATCGACTTCGCGAGGGTGAGTAGGTTGGTTGGTTAATTGGGTGTAAAGTCTATCGACTTCGCGAGGGTGAGTAGGTTGGTTGGTTGATTGGGTGTAAAGTCTATCGACTTCGCGAGGGTGAGTAGGTTGGTTGGTTAATTGGGTGTAAAGTCTATCGACTTCGCGAGGGTGAGTAGGTTGGTTGGTTAATTGGGTGTAAAGTCTATCGACTTCGCGAGGGTGAGTAGGTTGGTTGGTTAATTGGGTGTAAAGTCTATCGACTTCGCGAGGGTGAGTAGGTTGGTTGGTTAATTGGGTGTAAAGTCTATCGACTTCGCGAGGGTGAGTAGGTTGGTTGGTTAATTGGGTGTAAAGTCTATCGACTTCGCGAGGGTGAGTAGGTTGGTTGGTTAATTGGGTGTAAAGTCTATCGACTTCGCGAGGGTGAGTAGGTTGGTTGGTTAATTGGGTGTAAAGTCTATCGACTTCGCGAGGGTGAGTAGGTTGGTTGGTTAATTGGGTGTAAAGTCTATCGACTTCGCGAGGGTGAGTAGGTTGGTTGGTTAATTGGGTGTAAAGTCTATCGACTTCGCGAGGGTGAGTAGGTTGGTTGGTTAATTGGGTGTAAAGTCTATCGACTTCGCGAGGGTGAGTAGGTTGGTTGGTTAATTGGGTGTAAAGTCTATCGACTTCGCGAGGGTGAGTAGGTTGGTTGGTTAATTGGGTGTAAAGTCTATCGACTTCGCGAGGGTGAGTAGGTTGGTTGGTTAATTGGGTGTAAAGTCTATCGACTTCGCGAGGGTGAGTTGGTTGGTTGGTTAATTGGGTGTAAAGTCTATCGACTTCGCGAGGGTGAGTTGGTTGGTTGGTTAATTGGGTGTAAAGTCTATCGACTTCGCGAGGGTGAGTTGGTTGGTTGGTTAATTGGGTGTAAAGTCTATCGACTTCGCGAGGGTGAGATGGTTGGGGTTGAAATCTATCGACTTCGCGAGGGTCTTTAAGACTGCAGGTCACCTGTTCACTACCAGTCAAGAATACTGTAATACCTAAAATAGGGATTAAAGTATAATCTTAGTGTATATACACTGAGACATACACCTTAGTGTATATACACTGAGAGATATACATCTTTCAAGGTATATACATCAAGTGTATATATACCTCAGTGTATATACACTGAGAGATATACATCTTTCAAGGTATATACATCAGGAGACATACACCTCAGTGTATATACACTAAGAGATATACATCTTTCAGGGTATATACATCAAGAGACATACACCTCAATGTATGTACACTGAGAGATATACATCTTTCAAGGTATATACATCAAGTGTATATATACCTCAGTGTATATACACTGAGAGATATACATCTTTCAAGGTATATACATCAGGAGACATACACCTCAGTGTATATACACTAAGAGATATACATCTTTCAGGGTATATACATCAAGAGACATACACCTCAATGTATGTACACTGAGAGATATACATCTTTCAGGGTATATACATCGAGACATACACCTCAGTGTATATACACTGAGAGATATACATCTTTCAAGGTATATACATCAAGTGTATATACACCTCAGTGTATATACACTGAGAGATATACATCTTTCAAGGTATATACATCAAGAGACATACACTTCAGTGTATATACACTGAGAGATATACATCTATCAAGGTATATACATCAAGTGTATATACACCTCAGTGTATATACACAGAGATATACATCTTTCAAGGTATATACATCAAGAGACATACACCTCAATGTATATACACTGAGAGAGATATACATCATTCAATGTATATACATCAATAGACATACACCTCTCTGTGTATATACACCGAGAGACTTATATATCTCAGTGTTCTGTGTTCTCGTTGCTACTTGCTTAAGAAATCGCCCCCTCAAGGAAGGTTCCTTGATGTTGGTGAGGGGCTCTTGATTTAGGGAATTGGGTCTGTGCTCCAGTTCCCCGAATTAAGCCTGAATGCCTTCCACATCCCCCCCCCCAGGCGCTGTATAATCCTCCGGGTTTAGCGCTTCCCCCTTGATTATAATAATAATTAAGAAATCGCCAAACATTGATATGTTGCACAGCACTTGTTTGTAACAATAAATTAACATTGTAAACATCACAATACACATCAAAACATGCATCATGGTGAATAAAAATGTTAGTTTTTTCACTATTTTAATTTATGGGTCGTTAAATCCGTATGCATCATTAAGAGGAGATTTTTGGAAAATTATTTTTGGATTGACGTTGTATGACCCGTTCGCGTTTAGCATCCTTTTGTGTAAATAATAATAATAATTTATTATGTTAAAAAGATGAACAGGAGACTATAGACTTTGAACTTCTCTTTTCCTCTGTTGTTATAAGATTTACTGGCCGAAACGCTTCCTTTATTTGAAGAAGAAGCTTGTTTTGGGACACCGTTACGCTGTACACAGAGCGAAACGTTGTCGAAAATATAACCACGTTCAGCAAGGCGTAGTTTTTCCCCTCTGGTGTTCAGCTTAATACATTAAATGGTCGTTAATGTCCAATTGAGTGGTTAGCGATGTTGTTCCTGGTCGTGACGTGTGGGTAGTGAAGAACTGTAACGATGCCTGGAATTAACTACCTTGAGAGAGCTCACATGATGCCGTTTCACGCTCCACTGAGCTTTACTGCTGTAAGTGGCAAGTGTACTGGGCGCTCATTGGCTGTGCCTTTGGGACCAATGTTGTCTGTGGTGGCGAGTCACGGTGTTATGCTCCACCAGTGTACCATTCTTACGATACATATTGGATGCTTCACCCGACTACTTCACGAAAAAATGTAATTTACCTCCTTCGCTGGAAGCATTCCAGCCCTCCACTACGGCGTTTAAAGATACTTGGGGGCGATTTGCAGTTTTTTTCTCAGTTACGGAAGACGGGCGGGTGCGAATGGCTGTTTTCATCTGTCTTAAGCGTCATCTCAGGATGACATTTGGCTCTGAAGAAATCGCTGAGATGATCTTAATAATGCATGTGTGGTGCAGTAAATGTTGTGAGAAAATACGTTTTCAGTGGAAGATGATACATAAATTACTGGCAACGTAGAATTTAAGCCTCGAGGGAGTAGTTTGAGGCGATCAGTCCCTCAATCTTGATAGGTGGTCAGTCTCTCAGTGTTGATAGGTGGTCAGTCCCTCAGTCTTGATACCTTTGGTATACCTTTGAAGAGTTTCGAGAATTTAATTATTCTCGGAGCCCGGCCATGGGCCAGGATCGTCTGGTGCTTGCCTAGTCAGGTGGTCAATCCCTCAGTCTTCATAGGTGGTCAGTCCCTCAGTCTTGACAGATGGTCAGTCCCTCAGTCTTGATAGGTGGTCAGTCCCTCAGTCTTGATAGGTGGTCAGTCCCTCAGTCTTGATAGGTGGTCAATCCCTCAGTCTTCATAGGTGGTCAGTCCCTCGGTCTTGATAGGTGGTCAGTCCCTCAGTCTTGATAGGTGGTCAGTCCCTCAGTCTTCATAGGAGATCAGTCCCTCAGTCTTGGTAGGCTGTTAGTCCATCAGCCTGGATAGGTGCTCAGTACTTGATAAATATATCGACCGACGAAGGCTTATGGACTGATCTCCTCAAACTACTGCTTCTCGTCTTCTACCGTCTCCAACAGTCTAGATCTTCACTACATATTCTGTTTTGTTTTTAGTTATAATGATAACTTAGAGAGGGAGGCCTGGTCATGGACCGGGCCGCGGGGGCGTTGACCCCCGGAATACCCTCCAGGTAGACTCCAAGCAGCAGGTAGAGTATTAGAATGCTCAAAATTGCTCTACACAATCAGGCTAATGATTTAGTTTTAGTTTAATATGTTTATTATGCACCCCATACCCATCCTGTGGGCGGTAGTCAAAAGATTACAGAGGTGCATAATTGGTCCAGGGACTGGACTCCAAAGTTTTGATAGCTGAGCAAGTTACAGAGGTAATGAACTCACAATTTACAAAGGTAATGAACTCACAATTTACAAAGGTAATGAACTCACAATTTACAAAGGTAATGAACTCCAGGTAAGTCTGGTCACAATCATGACAAGTTACAAAGGTATTTACAGATTACAGAGGTACTTTAGTAAACTGAGTTTACAATCTATCAAGTACACTAGGCTTGTTAAGGTTCGTTTACCTCTTCACCACCAGACAAGAATACTTTAATCCCTAAAATATAGTTCAAACTTTCAGCATATATTTGCTAAGAGAAAATACACCTCTCGGTGTATATACCCTGTATATACACCGAGAGGTATATCAATCACTTTCCAATAAGCTTCAATGGAAATCAATTTTAGTTTTAATTTCCACGTCAATTTTCTCTCTCCTTTTCATTTTCAGATAAGTGTAATAAAAGGTCTCACAACTTTCCAAAAACCAGGAAATTTCATTATTTTTTATTCTAATAGTAATAATGGTTAAATTTTGCGCACTATGTATAAAGAGACGATATTATTTCGACATTGGCATATTGCAGATCACTTGTAGTACAATCAGTTCCCTACCCGAAGAACCCGGGTTCGTTCCATGACGAGACGACGTATGATCAAGCCTCCTAGCACGTGATACCTGTCCAGCTAGTAGTCATTAGGTACCTAGGTGTCAGGAGACTGTTGTGAGTGGAAAATTACCATGTGGAAATAAACCACAATTGTTTAATTTCTTGGGTTATCCTGGTTTATCTTTCCCCTTAGTGTACCCAAAGGATATAAGCCACACTGCCTGGGTTTTTTGGGTTATCCCGAGTTGTGTACCTCCACCCCTCACGCCCCAATGGAAATAAGCCACACTGCCTGGGTTATCTTCGGCTAATAACCCTCCGGGGTTAATAATCCCAATAAAGCCTTCTTCTTCAACATAAGCCATAATAGTGGGTTAGCCACATCCGCTATGCGGTAGTCCAATGACCAACACCATGCGGACACCCTAGCTGAGTAACACTGTACCAATGTAATCAGTGTAAGTGCCTCGTTACACTCAAGAGGCAGGAACTCAGCAGCATATGTAACTCTCGTAATTACCAAGGCAATTATTTTTCTTGAAATGTAAGGTGAAAGAATGTTTCTCATTTGCTCTCTTACTTTTGCCGTGTTTAGTTATTAGCATGATAACATCGGAGTTAAGTTGGTGTTGAGGCGGTGACAGTTATCTTGTGGATGGGAAAGAAGTCTTTGAATGCTGAGAATTGCTTTGGAGTGGTCTTTCAGCGCTGAGAGTTGTTCTTGGATAGTCTCTTAACGCTGACACCTGTTCTTAGGATGGTCTCTCTCTGAAACAACAAAATAACTAAATATGAGCCTTAAGTTACTTATTGTATTTGCAAAGGGACTTCTCTTCGTCCAACTTTGGGTTACGCTTCTTCCGTGGCCATCGGGAAGTAGGGTTCAGTACGGTGTAAGCCGCCAGTGGCCCTATAAGCTAATAACAATAACAACGACTCCTAGGAGGTAAGTTTTAATGGCCCTTAACAACCTCTCCAACACCAATAGGTTAGTCACTAAGACCACAGAACTGCTCTCTGCCTCAGACCACAGGGCTGGTCTGGGACTTTAACCGCTGACGGAGCTCGCCTATTGACTACACAGAAGAACATGGTCTTACATCTGTGCTTGTGTTTATATTCACAGGTAAGAAAACAGGATTTCGCAACCGTATGAATAATGCACACAGAGACACACACAGAAGAGGTACGATAAAGCTCTTGGAGTAGGGAGAGAGTGGACCTAGTAGTGACGAGAGATGAGGCGGGGCCAGGAGCTGAGAGTCGACCCCTGCAACCACAAATAGGTGAGTATACAGAGGAACAGGATATTCGAGAGACGGAAAACAGGTACACGAGGGCACATCCTCAGAGTGGTCAATTATTTTATGTTATAATTTTCCCCTGTTATCCTTCAACCCTCTCCTCTCAGTTTCTCTCTCTCTCTCTCTCTCTCTCTCTCTCTCTCTCTCTCTCTCTCTCTCTCTCTCTCTCTCTCTCGCTTTTTCGCGTGGTAGTGAGTGTCCAATTTAGTAACTTCCGGTCCTGGTGATTTAATAACAGGAACCACAACCACCTTGATGTCCGGCCTGCACGTGCTCTCTTGCACGTGCTCTTTTGCACGTGCTCTCTTGCCTGAGGCACGTTCTTTATCTCCCTTCCAAGTGCTCCCTTGTACGTGCTGTCTTGAACCTGCTGTTTTGTACGTGTTCTTTTGCACGTGATACCTTGTACGTGTTCTTTTGCACGTGATGTCTTGTACGTATTATTATTATTATTTTCATTATTTTTATCATCAAATTTTTGGGGAAGCTCTAAACTCGTAGGGGATTCATGCAATGGTAGGTAATCAGGTTTGATCCAAGGAAAGGGGAGGGCAGCTCCAGTTCCTGGGACCAAGAGCTCTTCACCAGCAACAAGAGCGGAGAGAGAGGCACAATTTTCCGGTGAGATGCGCAGCGCATGCGGCCAGTTTAACTCGATTACCCTCTTCTCGCAGTTACCGCAGTTGCCGCAGCCGTCTTCAAGGTCGATGGAGTTTGGGTCCTCTCCCTCATCCTACCGCAGCCGCAGCGCATTTAAAGGCTCTATCTCGCATTTACCGCAGCCGCCTTCAAAACCGCAGCTTTTTATTCGCCTGTCCCGCAGTTACCGCAGCCACAACCGAGGACGGTTGTTTATTCTTGTGCCTTTTATTACACAAGTGTCTGCCAGCACCTGGTTGTAACTAGGTACCTGGGAGTTAGGTGACCTACTGTGGGTTGCAGCCTGGGCAAAATAATGTAAAGAACATGTGAAAATATATCAGACTAACTTCTTCTTCTCTTCTTCTTCTTCTTCTTATTATTATTATTATTATTATTATTATTATTATTATTATTATTTTCATTATATCTTGTTGTTGTTCTTCTTGTTCTTCTTGTTCTTGTTCTTCTTCTTGTTCTTCTTGTTCTTCTTCTTGTTCTTCTTCTTCTTCTCCTCCTCCTCCCTCACAATGGGTTCACTATATAATCTCACAATTGTTCCCTCAGTTTCTAAGTCACTGTCACTGACAAAATCTTTACTGTAGTTTAATAACATATGACTTATTAAGTCTTGGATAATGCAATAAAGTCACTGTGACTTATTTAAGATACTGCAATAAAGTCTATGGGGTTTATTTTCAATTGAGTCACTCTACGTTCTAATTTTTACACCAATGCTATCTAGCATTACGTCATCTAATACAGGAGGGCACCGCTTTGTCAGCATAGTTGCTGATCCTCCTTTACATGTGTTTATATAAAAGATCCCTAGCCCAGTGACTGTATGACTTCACGGGATGCGCATGAGTTAGTGAGACGCTCTGCCTCGCTCTCACTCCACGCTTAGACATACAAGCAGGCAGTAACACGGCAGGCTGGGCCCCCATCTCTTACCAGTCTGACAATATATATAGCGTTACCATCTACAACTGTGTTTATCTTCAACCATCATATCTCCTACCGAACCCCCACGACAGCTTTACGGCGCTTCACTTTACGGCGTTTCGCTAATACAGTGTTTTTAAGTCATGCACATTCTTCATTTATACAGACATCTTACAATAAATGTATTCACTGTTCACTATAAGCTAAGGATAAAAATATTTTAATGTAAGTAATGTGTATACCATATATGCATTTTTTTAGACCTAGTTCTATTGCTCACTTAATATATGATGGTGTAAACTTGTTATTATCTCGGTTTTTATACATTTGAAAGTTAAAAAAAAAGGCTGACTCACTTTACAGCGATTTTTTGGAATTACAGCAGTAGCTCAGAACCTAACCTGCTGTATAAGCGGGGCCCTCTTGTATTACGGCATTCTGTATGTAGGCATGGGTGCCAGCGTGGGTGTGCCAGCACGGGCGTGGGTGTCAGTGTGGGCGTGGGTGTCAGCACGGACGTGGGTGTCAGCGCGGGCGTGAGTGTCAATACAGTTACCTATGGACTGATCACCTCGAAAGGTAATCTCCCTGAACTCTGACCCCTGCCTTCTCAGTCAGGCTTCCTCTTGCCTCTTCCCCCCTCCCTCCTTTACTCTTCCTCTCCCCCTCTCCCTCTTCCCTCTCCCTCACCCTTCTTCTTTCCCCCTCCTCGTAACGACGGCTCACGGAACTAAAGACCGGAAATCCTTCTTAATAGAGTCGTAATTACATATAAAAATATCATTATCGTGTGTGTGTGTGTGTGTGTGTGTGTGTGTGTGTGTGTGTGTGTGTGTGTGTGTGTGTGTGTTAGGTAGCTACCTTCTGTGAAAGGCACTTGTCGATAGATAGTTGGACTTCTGTACTTACCTAATTGTGGTTGCAGTGGTCGATTCATAGCTCATGGCCCGTGTGTGTGTGTGTGTGTGTGTGTGTGTGTGTGTGTGTGTGTGTGTGTGGACCAGTAGCGTGTGCGGACAGCGTGAGCGACGCACGCGAGCGCCTCGGGGGCTTCCGGCGCCTGAGGCGCAACGCGTCAGGTGTTTTGTGGTCGCCGCTGTAATTACGTTACTGGCCGCGACCCGTCGCTCACAGTCCCGCCACGATACATCCCAGGACACAGCCTAGGACATAGCCTAGGATACAGCTTAGGACACAGCCTAGGACCTAGCCTAGGACATAGCCTAGGACATAGCCTAGGACACAACTTAGGACACAGCCCAGGACAGCCTAGGACACAACTTAGAACACAGTCTAGGATACTACTTAGAACACAGCCTAGGACACAACTTAGAACACAGCCTAGGATACAACTTAGAACACAGCCTGGGACACAACTTAGAACACAGCCTAGGACAGAACTTAGAACACAGCCTAGGACACAACCTAGGACTCAGTCATAGACACAGTCCACTCAGCAAGAAGTCCAACACAATAACTATTAAAATTAAAGTGGAAAGCATTACCCCTTTTCCTCTGATCTCAGACTAGGCCTGATGATGATGGCTGGTAGGCCTACTTAGGCATAACGTGGCTCAACAGTATAGAACGTATTGCGTTCTCTCACGATGATAATGACGAGTCTGTTGGTGTGTCGTCCTTCAGGTGTGACACTGTAGGGTGTCGTCCATGTTGACGTGTTTACGAGGTCGTTGTTAGCGGTACTGATGAGGGCAACTAGTTTTGGTAACAGCATCCACTTCGGAACCTTCAACTTCAGAACTAAGAACGTCTAACTCTACGAACAACAGCAAGAATGTCAAGGCTAGTGTTGTCTGTCACTCTCAAACACATTGTTTTATCACCAGCATCACTCATACACACTTTAGTATTATCTTCGTCACTCATATTCACTCTAATATCTGTGTCACTCATGTACACTCAAGCATCATCTCTGCCAATCATGTACACTCAAGCATCATCTCTGCCACTCATGTACACTCAAGCATCATCTCTGCCACTCATGCACACTCAAGCATCGTCTCTGCCACTCATGCACACTCAAGCATCATCTCTGCCACTCATGCACACTCAAGCATCATCTCTGCCACTCATGTACACTCAAGCATCATCTCTGCCACTCATGTACACTCAAGCATCATCTCTGCCAATCATGCACACTCAAGCATCATCTCTGCCACTCATGCACACTCAAGCATCATCTCTGCCACTCATGCACACTCAAGCATCATCTCTGCCAATCATGCACACTCAAGCATCATCTCTGCCAATCATGCACACTCAAGCATCATCTCTGCCACTCATGCACACTCAAGTATCATCTCTGCCAATCATGCACACTCAAGTATCGTATGCCACTATCATACACACTCTAGAATCATCCGTATCACTCATACACATTTCAGTATCACTTATGAAGAATGACACAGTATTATGCTTTGCATTTTTCTCATCATTATGTACGAGAATGAGACACACAAGTGGGATGATCACAGTGAAATGGAGGACCTACATTTTTGGGGCCCTGAAATTTGAACTGTTATGGGGGCCCCTTCAACCCATCAAAAGTTAGCCTACGTGATAATTTAATTAACTTATAACTTTTATTTTAACTTTTATTTTGTACTAAATTATTATTATTATTATTAGCAAACCCAAAATTTCTAAGCAGTGTGAAATAAAATCCCTTCTGGGACCCCTGCGGGATTAGGGGCCCTGAAGCGAATCTTTCTACTCCCTAAATACGGTTTATTTCCACTGGGGCCGTTCAGTATTGTCCTGGAATAGAATAATAATAATAACAATAAAATAATAATAATAATTTTTCTTCGAGTATATGAAATGCAGAGTATTTCCGACAACTTGGGTTAATTTTGTCCACGGGATGCGACCCACACCAGTCGACTAATACTCAGGTACCTATTTTACTGATAGGTGAACAGGGACAGCAGGTGTCTTAAGGGAACACGTCCTAATGTTTCCAGTCGTACAGGGGATCGAACCACAGACCTCAGTGTGTGAGCTGAGTACGCTACCAACCCAACTACGGGTTACCCACAGGAGCCAACTAACTCTTAGGTACCTATTTGCTCTTTGAAGGCGAGGGACAGTGGGTGTTAGTAGACGTGCTAATTTGCCCCACCCAGCCTGGAGTTGAACCCAGGTCCTCGTGATTGTGAGCTGAACCAGTGAGAGTGTCAGGAGGGCATGACCCGTGATTCAGAGGTCGTAATGCATGTGCAAGAAATGCAATCTCACCTCCATACCACACCACGAAATTGTAATTGCTGTCCCGTAGCTCGATTGGTAGCGCACTCAGCTCTCACTGGAGTCCGTGGTTCGATCCCCGGTGCAGGTGGAAACATAAGGACGTGTTTCCTTAAGACACCTGCTATCCACGTTCACCTATTAGTAAAACAGGTACCTGGGTGTTAGCCGACTGGTGTGGGTCGCATCCTGGAGACAACGTTAACTAATTTGCCCGAAATGCTCTGCATAACACGGGGCTTTCTATATAGTATGTCACTGATGTCAGCTATGGTCTGTATATGTTGCGCCATGTACTTAAAGAAATAAAGATTATTATTATTAATATTATTATTATTATTATTATTATTATTATATCAGTGTGTCTTTGAGAGGAAGAGGCTGTAAACACATTCTTGGGGAGAAGCAAGATGCGGAGAGGAAGGAGAGAGGTATGGAGAGGGAAGAGAAGTGGTGAAAGGGGGGGGGGAATAGAGGCGGGGAAGAGAATAAGGGGGTTGGCAAAAGGAGTGAGTAAGAAGAAAGTAGAGAAACGAGTAGGAAGACTTAAAAGGGGAGAGGGTCGTGAACTTCAAACGTTTTGTGGTGTGACTGGGGATGGGGGGTTAAAGGGCAGGTAGGAAGAGAAAAGGGGTGAGGAAGGAAGTAAGGGATGAATAAGGGACGGGGGTAATATATTATTTATGGAAAGAAAGTTAAACTGAAAATCCCCTCCACACCCCCACGCCACCTACAACACCCCCTGTTACACCCCTACCACACCACCTACAACACCCCCTGTTACACCCCTACCACACCACCTACAACACACCCTGCTACACCCCTACCACACTACCTACAATACACCCTGCTACAACACCACCTGCTACGCCACCTACAATACCCGACTACACCACCTACCACAGCATCTACCACACCACCTACTACACCATCCATCATAAAGCCCACTACATTACTGTCGCCTCAGCCACCCACCAACATCGCCCTAGCTGAGTTAGAGGACATCTGTGGTCATTCCTCAAATATTTTAAGGCAAGAGTGAATTTAAGAGCACACATTCCTCTCCTAGCTGGCTTTGGATTCCCTTAACTGCTCTTGGAACATCTTCAGTTAGTCTAGGATTCCCTTCACTGTTCCTGGAATGTGTTCACTTGGCCTGGAATTCTCCTTACTGTTTCTAGAACGTACTCAGCTAGCCTGGGATTCACTTCGCTGTTTCTGGAGCATCCTCAACTGGCCTAGGATTCCCTCAGTGTTCCTGGAGTATCTTCACCTGGCCTGGATTTGTTTTACTTTTCCTGGAATGTCCTCAACTGGCCTGGGATATCCTTCAAAGTTATTGGAACGCCCACAAATGGTCTGAGATACTTTTCAGAATTACTGGAACGTCTTTAGCTGGCCTGGTTTCTCTTTCAGCGTTCCTGAATGGTTCTAAGCTAGCCTGGAATAACCTCCAGCATATATATAACGTCCTCAGCCCCACTGATATCCCCTTTATCTTTTCTGAGTCTCCTCCAGGTTACCGTCTACTTCAGGCGCCATCTTCCTTCCATTTCTCGGGACTCCATCTCCTACTCTCAAAATTCAAGAACAAAACTGTCCTTTTTCCTTCCATTAAAATATGGCTTCTGCATTCAGCTCACTTCTCCTAGCGTTTCAAACCCTGTCTTTTCCGACGCCTCTATTTCAGTTATTGAAGAATAAAGTCATGCAAATGCAACTAATGTGACATTTTATTGTGGCAACGTTTCCCTCTCCAGGAGTGAAACGTTGCTACAATAAAATGTCACATTAGTTGCATCTGCATCCTTTAACATAACATTTTGTCGGTAATTATACCATTATTACCAATAAAACTCACAGTACTGTGGCTGGAACTATTCAGAAACTGCACCCGCTTCAGAAAGGTAACTTTGGGTGACGCTTCGCTTCTGCATTAATCATTATTGACTTGAAAATTATCCATAACGGACAGAAAAGTCATCTAAGTTTCTCTTCCAAATTTGGGTCATTATTATCTGCTGGAGTCGATGATTCTGCATTAATGCCCCACTTAACATTCCAGATTTATTTCAGACCTAGCGTTCTTCTCGCTACGAATATGCTTGTCATTCGTATTCTTTTCTAATCCCCTTTATCTGTGCGATATTCTCGCATTTTTTCCGCTTATTCATGTAAATGCTCTTCACTTCTTCCTGTTGACTCTTTCTCGACTAGTATAGTTTTTCTTGTGATTTTTAACGAGCGTTAACGAATAAAAACGTACGATAAAGTGACTGTGTGTTTGCTATGCAAATTACATTAGATCAATATTAACTACTGTACGCAGTCACAAAATCATCACAACACTGATAAATTAGACATTTATAACACCTGGGTTAAGGTAATAGGTTGGTAGACAGCAACCACCCAGGGAGATACTACCGTCCTGCCAAGTGAGTGTAAAACGAAAGCCTGTAATTGTTTTACATGATGGTAGGATTGCTGGTGTCTTTTTTCTGTCTCATAAACGTGCAAGATTTCAGGTACGTCTTGCTACTTCTACTTACACTTAGGTCACACTACACATACATGTACCAGCATATATATATATATATATATATATATATATATATATATATATATATATATATATATATATATTTTTTTTTTTTTTTTATTATCACACCGGCCGATTCCCACCAAGGCAGGGTGGCCCGAAAAAGAAAAACTTTCACCATCATTCACTCCATCACTGTCTTGCCAGAAGGGTGCTTTACACTACAGTTTTTAAACTGCAACATTAACACCCCTCTATATATATATATATATATATATATATATATATATATATATATATATATATATATATATACACCCCTCTGGGTTCTATTTTCTTACCAGTTCTTGTTCTTGTTTATTTCCGCTTATCTCCATGGGGAAGTGGAACAGATTTCTTCCTCCGTAAGCCATGCGTGTCGTAAGAGGCGACTAAAATGCCGGGAGCAAGGGGCTAGTTACCCCTTGTAAACATAAAAGTTAAAAAGAAACTTTTTGTTTTTTCTTTTCGGGCCACCTTGCCTCGGTGGAATACGGCCAGTTTCTTGGAAGAAGAAGAAGAAGAAGAAGAAGAAGAATAACACCTGGGTATCTGTTTAGGACTGATGAAACCAATCTGTGGCGAAACGTTTCCTCAATAAAGATACCTATTTATCTACATTTAAAATATTTTTTCTCGTTAAATGTGTTTATGAACTATTGACGGTACTCAGTATTTAGGAAAATATGGCTGAATTTAGGTAGGTTATAGTGTCTAAGAATTATTTTTAGTAAGAAATGCTGGTTATGTCATACTATGAATTAAATTTGATATATCTTGAGCATTTGTAAGTCACTAATTGTATTGCACTCTAGCATGTAATCACGCAGGGTGTGACAGCAGTAACAGCCTAGTTAATCAGACTCTAATCCACCACGAGGCCTGGTCTCAGACCGAGCCGCGGGGGCGTTGACCTCCGAAACCCTCTCCAGGTATACTCCAGGTATACTTCAGGTAAGGTCCAAGTCGAACCAAAACACGTCTATAAGTCTTTCTCCTATGTGTGGGTTACTGGAGAGTTAGTTTAATATATTATGCACCCCATACCCATGGTGTGGGTAATAGTCACCCCATACCCATGGTGTGGGTAGTAGTCAAAAGATTACAGAGGTACATAATGGGACTGGGTCGCAAAATTCTGATAGTTACAGTGGTAATATACTATCTCCACGTGCATGAATGATAAACAATACCCACAGAGGCGGGGCCAGGAGCTAAGACATGACCCCTGCAACCACAAATAGGCGAGTACAAATAGGTGAGTACATGTACAACATCTGAGTATCTTAAAATAATTATTATTATATTATACATGTGTTTAATTTTCATTTATTTGCGTATTTATATCTGGTTACGAGAAATATACATATTTCTGACATTATCTTATCCCCTCAAGGGAAATTCCTTGATGTTGGTGAGGGGCTCTTGATCTCGAGAATCATATCTGTGCTTCAGTTACCACTACAAGAGCTCCCCATGATAATAATAATAATAATTAATAATAATAATAATAATAATAATAATAATAATACAATATTTACTACCTGGTAATGTTACTTTATATGTATTTTCTTTATTTTCATATATTCATTTTTTTAGCCCTTGTGGCTTAGCGCTTCTTTTTTATAATAATAATAATAATAATAATAATAATAATAATAATTTTTTTTTTATGTGCGCATAAATCTTATCGGTTCGCTGCGTTGAGGTGCTGATGACAGCACCAATTGAGACGGAATCCTCGTGTCGCTCTGCCGAAAATTGTGAAGAAACGACACACATTCCGGAAGAATATTTAATTGGGACAATTTTTCGCTCTATGTACGGTTTTATTAAGTCATGATTTGCTAACCCTCTTCACGGAGCGAAACATCGTCACCGTAAAAACATGTTTTGCAACGTTTTTTTTTTTTATCTTTTTGAGAGTTAAGTAATACTACTACTACTACTACTACTACTACTACTACTACTACTACTACTACTATTACTACTACTACTACTACCAATAATAATAATAATAATAATAATAATAATAATAATTAATCTTTATTTCCAAGAGTACATGATACAACTTATACAGACCATAGCTGACACCAGTGACATAGTATATAGAAAGCCCCTTGTTATGTAGAATATTTCGGCAACTTAGGTTAATTTCGTCCCCAGGATGCGACCCACACCAATTGGCAAACACCTAAATACTTACTTAGTGCTAGGTGAACACTGACAGCAGGTGTAAGGTGAATAACATCCAGGTACGTGTACCTACTTACTGTTGGGTGCACAGGGACAGCAGGTGTCTTAAGGAAACACGCTTCCAATGTCACCACCCGTACCGGGAATTGAACCACGGACACTCAGTGTGTGAGCCGAGTCGATCACAATTCCCTGAGCTTCGTATATTATTACGCAAGATAGGGAGATGGCTCATCGTTACAAACTGGCGAGGTGTGGCAAGCCCTCAGCTCTCTCCAATCTTCCTACTCACCCTCATGTAAAGCAGATGAAGACAATGGTATACAATCACTAGTATTGTCGCCTGGAGAAGCTCCGCCTCCCTAGCCGGCCTAACTACTCCACGCACCGTAAACTGGAACCACTGACGCCCTTACGAGAGACCTAGAGTTAAGAATCCTGTCTTCGTAGTTCGCTTTCTACTTGGGTGAGCGGTGGGGCGAAGGAGAATGACCGTTGGACCAGGTGGTCTCAAAGGCGTTTGGTTTGGGACCTCGTCGGAGGGGTCTTGTAATATGCTAGTCACGAAGTCTCCGCGTCTATGGTTCAAAAATCCGGTTTATGAATCGTTGGGGAGTCAAAATGACGTATTCATCATGGCGAGTTAGCATGAAGGTGGACTTTCACGGTGAGGTTGTCCAGCCTCTCTTGCTGGTACTTCCTGCCACTGTCGCTACTTGGTGCTCCTCTTGTTACTGCTGCTACTGTTGTTGATGCTACTGTTGTTGCTACTGTTGTTGATGCTACTGTTGTTGCTGCTGTTCTTGCTGATGAGGCTGAAGGTGCTAATACCGCTGCTGGTTTTTTTCTCTCTTTTTCTGCCTAATGCTCTTAGCAGCAGCAGCAGCAGCAGCAGCAGCAGCAGCAGCTGCTGCTGCTGCTGCTGCTGCTGTTGATGCTACTGCTTCTTCTGTTGATGCTGCTGCTTCTTCTGTTGATGCTGCTGCTTCTGCTGATGGTGCCTCAGCCGAGACTCAAATAATCCTCTCACCCTCCTTCAGTTTTTGTATTCTCCGGTTATTTTTATATCACGGTTTTGTTACCTGCTTTGTATGTGCTTCTACCTCCCATCTTTACTCTATTTCTCCTTCCTTTTCTTTCATCGTCCTCCGACTTAGCATTTACCTTTTGTATTTGTTGCCACCAGTGACCTAGAATTTTAAGGAAGGAAAAAATCATGCCTGAAGCAATGGAAGAATGAGATCAATATAAATAAATGAAATATCTCTTATAAATATAAAATGAATGAGAAAAGGAATTAATGCGCAAAAAATAATAAGTTTGAGAATTCTTGAGCACCCAACAGAAACATTTAAAAATTAGACACATGTGCAACATCTGGGTAACTTTACTGCAGACGTTTCGCCCTCCAGTGGCTTTACCAATACAAATTCAAGGACATAATGGGAAGACTGTAGAAGTATATACAAAAGATGAGGTAATCAGTCCCTCAGCCTTGGAGTTGAAGAGCACCGTACAGTGCTCTTCAACTCCAGCGTAGGTTGCTCTTCACTACATTCAACCAAGTTCAGGTGCTGTTCTATCAAGGTCCCACAACATTCAACAAAGCTCAGATGCCGTTCTTTCAAGGTCTCAAAGATTTCTAACTCGTGATTGTAAACAATAGACTGTTGCTGTGCAGAGTGACAGAGCGCCACAGATGACCTCCCTGGAAGACTTTAGTTATTTACTTTAATATCATTAGAAAACACCTAATACCCTTCCTGTGAGTGACTGTCAAAGGATTATAGAGGCATATTGGGCATAGCCTAATAGTTGCATTCTACGCCCTCCTTGAAGGCATATGAATTTACTAATCCATCAGTTCTGTCGTGCATTTGAAGGCTAATGTGAGAAGACCCTCCAAGGATTCCAAACCCCTTACATGACTCACGAAGGTTTCATTTGTCATGGGGATTAATGGTGGAGTTGGAAGGCAATTTTAGGCAATAAAACTGTTTCAGCAATAAATCTCTGTAATTCCACTGCTAGTGTGTCGTACAGTCATCTCATATATATATACCACTACGCAACTGGTGTGTAAAATAATATGAAATCTCATTTTTTTTTTTTTTGGCTGAAAACGGATGTCCACTTATACTTCGGGCAACGATCCCGACACTCAAGTCTCGCGGAGCTCAGAAGAAATCAGTGTTTTCTTTATATAGGAACTTCATGCCATCGTGACTACAACAATACAGTGATGAAGGCATCATGGAGAATTATATATCTTTACATTCATCACAATATGAACTTCCAGCTAGTACTGGCAGTAATGTGAGGTGAGAACAAGATAAGAGATAAGATTTTGTTCGGATTTTTAACCCCGGAGGGTTAGCCACCCAGTATAACCCAAGAAAGTCAGTGCGTCATCGAGGACTGTCTAACTTATTTCCATTGGGGTCCTTAATCTTGTCCCCCAGGATGCGACCCACACCAGTCGACTAACACCCAGGTACCTATTTGCTGCTAGGTGAACAGGACAATAGGTGTAAGGAAACGTGTCGGAATTTCCACCCGCCGGGAATCGAACCCGGGCCCTCCGTGTGTGAAGCGGGAGCTTTAGCCACCAGACCACCGGGCCACCTGGAATCGAAGTAGGTATCAGATGTGTGAATAGGAAACTTAAACGCTACTCCTGGGCGCTCTACAACCCGCCGAACTCATTAAGAAATCCTGGTCGCCTTGAATACCTATATAGAAGTGGATAACATGTCTGCCTTACCACCTGTGGGGCGTCGGTTCGATCCCCCCTACGATTTCTCACTTATAGAATAAGTACACGGGTGCTACCATCACATGGGATAATGTGCTTCAGTCATGATTTTAACTACTTTCAGATATGATTCCAGGCATCGAAATCGTACCTCCTTCCGGGGACTGAATACTTGTTATCTCCACTTCGTAGCCTGAATCTCCGAACTTACTGATGAAAATCCTGAGTGTGACGACCCCACAGCGTCAGCATTTCTACTGACTTTAAATTACGAGGTAATTCAAAGACACTTTAAGCAGGGGAAAATATATCTTTTTTTCGACGTTTCACTCATTCCTCAATGGGGTTCCTTGATGCTGCTCACGTGTTTCACCGAATTGGATCTGTGCTCCTTCTCTTTGGCTCGAACTTCATTGCTTCCCATTTCCCAGGCGTTGTTTGGCCCTTACATGTTTAACTCTTTCCCTTAGATATAATAATAAACCTGCTTAAAGTGAATTTGAATTAAAAATTGGCTTCCTCACTCGTCTACCGATTTTAAACTAGGTAGGAAGCCTGGCAAGTAGTTCTTAGAAATTAATTGACGAATTGTTTGTTGATCCCACTCTCTCGTGCGTACCCCAGGCCTCAGCACTTGTCTACGTCGCACTTGGCTTTCGTGGTGCCCCTGCCTGCCTGCCTGCCTGCCTGCCTGCCTGCCTGCCTGCCTGCCTGCCTGCCTGCCCACCCACCCACCCACCCGAGCCTGCCCACCTGCATGCCCTACTTGCCTTTCTCACTGTGTGTCTGGCTCAGGAGTAACGTAATCTACTCAACCGAAAGAACCCGGTTGAATCTTGGGCGGGACAAAGCATGAGCAAGTCTCCTAACACCTACTGTCCCGTTCACCTAGCAGTAAATAGGTACCTTAAATGAGTGATACTATCTCCTTCCATGAATGACTTTATAAAATGCTAAACCCGTGTGGGTTACTTAGAGTAAGAAGGGTTGAAGGATCGAACCTCTCTCCACTAATCATGGGACAAGTGTTCATTACACTTTAGGGACTGTTAATGCCTCATATAACCTAACCAGGACCTTGGCTAAACACCTTTCATTGTCTTTGGGTACTATAAGTCATGCGCACCTGTAACACTCGGGTGACCTTAAATATTTGACGGACTTCGATAAGGAGCTCGTAAGTTTTGAAGATACAGTCCAATTTATTAATGTGGGGATCGACCAAGCCACAGACCTATACAGTATGACTGGTGACCTGGGTGTTAGTCACTTACACCTGCTGTCCCTATTCGCCTAGCAGTAAGTAGGTACCTGGGAGTTTGTCGACTGGTGTGGCTGGCATCCTAGGGAACAAGACTGAAGGACCACAATGGAAATAAGACACAGTCCTCGATGATGCACTGACTTTCTTGGGTTATCTGTGTTAATAATCCTCACAAAATCTTATCGTCTCGTACCTCGACTGCTAGCACACTCGGCTCACACACTGAGGTCTGTGGTTCGATTCCCGGTAAAGGTGGAAACATTAGGACGTATTTTCTTAAGACACTTGCTGTTCCTGTTCACCTATTAAAATAGATACCTGGATGTTAGTCGACTGGTGTGGGGTCGCATCCTGGGGACAAAATTGATTTAATTTGCCCGATATGCTCTGCATAACCAGAGACTTTCTATATAATGGTATATTAACGATGTCAGATAGGCCTGTATGCATTGTAAGTGTACTTGTAGAAATAAAGATATTATTATTATTAAAGTGACTTATTTCCAATGGGGTTCTTAAAAGACCCCTCCCCGGCGGGGAATCGAACCCCGGTCTCCCGCGTGACAGGCGGGGATACTTACCACTATACTACCGAGGACTATTGGGAACACGGTATTAAATAGAAATAAGAAAGACAGTCCTCGTTGTCGCACTGGCTTTCTTGGGTTATCTTGGGTGACTAACCTTCCCCCGGGTTAAAAATCCCAACAAATTCTATCATATGTTATCTTATCTCGTCAGTGCTGTATGACCATTGTGGATTTAGAGCTTAATTATGATAATAACAAGAGTAATTATCGTATCTGGTCACCGGGTTCATAATTCCGAACCTCCCGGGAGGGAGACTCGTACGGCCCTGGACCCTCGCAGCCCTACAACCCAACAATAACAATAACAACAACAACAACAACAACAAGGAGTTTGGTGCTTCGGGTATTTTCTTCGTTTTTATACTTATTTCTAAGGGAATCTAGTTGGTTTATGGTAGTAAAGCATCTGAATTTCACGGACTACAGATGTATTAATGTATCTTTGTGTGTCATACTTTAAAATGCTGCTAAAATGATGGATATTACAGGTTCCTCAAGTTGACGCAGGGGATTAATGGATTTTCTTTTTTTTTTATCAATTTACAGCAATCAAATTTTTATATCAGACATATACTCTGTAAAGGAGGTGTCTTGACGCCGGAGAAGGGCTCTTGATCCAAAGAACTGGAGCTATCCTCTCCCTTGGATCAAACCAGATTACCTCCCGTTCTCCAGGGCGTCTGACCCTAAACCCTCAAGGGAGGTCAGGGTCAGAGAATAGGGTCTCATAAAAAAAAATTTAGAAATAAAAAATAAAAATAATAATCTTTATATCTACAAGTACATGATAAAACAGACTTTTGAACTAACGAGCAACATCCACTAACTAGGTTGAAGAATGAGATACTTAACATAAATAACAAAAAGGCACAATACCATGACTGGAACGATACACAAATAACCCGCACATAAAAGAGAGAAGCTTACGACGACGTTTCGGTCCGACTTGGACCATTGACAAAGTCACACTGTGTGACTTTGTCAATGGTCCGTGTGACTTTGTCAATGGTCCAAGTCGGACCGAAACGTCGTCGTAAGCTTCTCTCTTTTATGTGCGGGTTATTTGTGTAATGAGATACTTGTCCAACAGTTGGAAATCTTTACTGTGGAAATATTTTGTCAACCAATGGCTTCAGTCCAGTACAAGAAAAGAAGCCACTGGCAGGCAAAACATTTTCACAGTAAAGATTCTCAAGTGTTGAATAAGTAAACCATACTATGTGGAGGGAAAGAACCCGC
Source organism: Cherax quadricarinatus (assembly GCF_038502225.1). NCBI lineage: Eukaryota > Metazoa > Arthropoda > Malacostraca > Decapoda > Parastacidae > Cherax > Cherax quadricarinatus. The sequence goes on from NC_091377.1 coordinate 2,688,560, forward strand.
GGTCAGAGAGTCGTAAGACTTCAGTCTGACACACTAGCCACTGAACCAGCTGGCTACAATAAGATTCACCCAACTAGGTATATTTATACACCATAGGAAGGTTAGTATAAGCACCACTGTGACCACAAATGCAAGTGTTGAATAAGTGTCTCACTCTTTATCTTGTTAGTTTTCTTGCCATTTACATCATGCACTAACTAGATTGTTTTTAACTCGTTTATTTTCAGAATTTATTGTAGTATATCTGTGAAATAAGTACAGTACAATACTATATTAAGTATGCAGAAGAATACTTAAGGGCAGGTTTTGCTATTTTAAAAGTTATTCTAATTTAAAAGACATTCAGACAATCCTCCTATTAGTCCACTATATTGAGAACATAATGTATTTTCGATTGTACAATTGAAATTATTAAGAAAAGTATTGAATAATGATATTAATCTTTCTTGCAAGGGTTACAAGATGTTTGCTGCAATTAAAGAGGCTCTCGGCACACAGCGTCTAGAAGGCACAGGGGCTGGAGGTGGCGGCTGCATCAGTGAGGGTGAAGTCTACAAGACTGACACTGGAAAAGTCTTTGTCAAGAGAAACTCAAAGAAGATGGTTAGAAATTTATATGTTTTAATAATGTAATTGTGAAGACTCAAGAAGATATATAATACAGTAGCAATAATATTGTATTTAATTTGGTCTTTTTTAATAGCTGAAGTATGGCCTTGCTGGCAAGTGGTTCAAATGACACAGCAAAAGGAGGCCTTTATTAGTAAAATGTTTAATTTTCATGAGGTGAAACATTATATATACAGCCTCTCCTTTGTTTGCAGGCTCAAGAGATGTTTGACGGGAATACAAAAGCTTGAAAACAATAGCAGCTTTTATCTAAGATTTTGTCTGCAGGCTCGAGAGATGTTTGACGGGGAATACGAAAGCTTGAAGGCAATAGCTGCTACAGGAACAGTCAAGGTCCCAACACCTCATGTGGTGGTAGATAATCCAGCTGGTGGTGCAGTGCTTGTCATGGAGTACCTTGACATGCATAGCCTGAATCGTCATGCAGGGATCCTTGGAAAGCAGTTGGCCAAGTAAGATATTGTTGGGCCCTGCTTATACAGCAGGTTAGGTTTCAGGCCACAGGATGGTCCCGCTTATACATCAAGTTAGGTTCCAGGCTACTGTAGGACCCCACTTATACAGCAGGTTAGGTTCCAGGCTACTGCTGTAAGTGAAAATTGCTGTAAAGTGAAACATACATCTTTTGGAAATTAACCTTTTGTCATTGTTATAAATTATGGTAAATGCTAACTCTTTCGCCCAGTATACTTTCAACATGTTTTCCTAAATTTATTGATCAAAATAATGTTATGTGGTAAAAAGAGCATTTATTTGAAAGGAAAAGTAGCTCTTTGTCATTGGGTCAAGTGTCCTTTATGAATATTAAGGCATTTTTCCTACCCTTAAAAGTGTAATAAATGTACAGGTGCCAATAAGATTAATTATAAACCTTTTATTCTTTAATATCATTTACATGCATGCCTCACTAATATGACAGGTTAGGCTGCAGACCACCGTCAGAAACCAAATATCACTTTAAAGCATATCACAGCCTTGTTTTTCACTTGACAGTGCATATAAAAGCCTAAAATTGTTTTCACTATCATTTATTCAGGATGCACTAGGCCTCAAAAAAAAAAAAATACAAGAGTAAGAATAAGAAACTTTTTTAATTGTTATCAACCATCTTAAGAGCAAGGCAAGTGTTGAAGATAATAAACATGAATATACAGCAAGTCTGAAGACCTACAAACATGTCGACAATCTTCTATATTGTGTATAATATCGTTATTTTACACAATTCAGGAGGTCTCCAATGTGTTTGTAAGTTTACGACTTAATGTGATTGAAAAGCTCCATATTAGTGAAGCACTCTACAGTGAGCACTGTACTAATGAGGTATGCCTGTATTTCTATTGAAACTTCTAACCTCTTTGCAGTCTACATCTCCACAATATTAACCTTGAGAAGACGGGTAATGTTGTGAGCGCCAGCGAGGTCACTCCGACTTATGTGAGCCAGTTTGGTTTCCCTGTGACTACTTGTTGTGGCTACCTTCCTCAAGACAACTCCTGGAGCGATGACTGGCTGGTGAGATATTTTTTTTTACTGATGGTAAATAAGACACTTTTTGCAACACTTGGGAATCTTTTATTCTGGAAACGTTACGCCAGCCACTAGCTTCTTCAGTCCAGTGCAGAGAAACTGGGGAAGATGAGGAGGAGTTGAGATAATCAGTCCCTCAGCCTGGGGTCAATATGTTCAGTGTATCAGTCAAATATACTGAACACACACACACATATAGGTATATATATATATCTTTTTTTTTTCTTTTTTTTTCGACAAGTCAGCCGTCTCCCACCGAGGCAGGGTGACCCAAAAAAGAAAGAAAATCCCCAAAAAGAAAATACTTTCATCATCATTCAACACTTTCACCTCACTCACACATAATCACTGTTTTTGCAGAGGTGCTCAGAACACAACAGTTTAGAAGCATATACGTATAAAGATACACAACAACAGTGGAGATGTCCTGTTTAAGGGCAATGTGTGGTGTAAATATTATGCAGAAAATTAGGAGTGTGGAAATTAGGAAAAGGTGTGAAGTTAATAAAAGTATTAGTCAGAGGGCAGAAGAGGGGTTGTTGAGGTGGTTTGGTCATTTAGAGAGAATGGATCAAAGTAGAATGACATGAAAAGCATATAAATCTATAGGGGAAGGAAGGCGGGGTAGGGGTCGTCCTCGAAAGGGTTGGAGAGAGGGGGTAAAGGAAGGGTTGTAGAGAGGGGGTAAAGGAGGTTTTGTGGGCAAGGGGCTTGGACTTCCAGCAAGCGTGCGTGAGCGTGTTAGATAGGAGTGAATGGAGACGAATGGTACTTGGGACCTGACGATCTGTTGGAGTGTGAGCAGGGTAATATTTAGTGAAGGGATTCAGGGAAACCGGTTATTTTCATATAGTCGGACTTGAGTCCTGGAAATGGGAAGTACAATGCCTGCACTTTAAAGGAGGGGTTTGGGATATTGGCAGTTTGGAGGGATATGTTGTGTATCTTTATATGTGTATGCTTCTAAACTGTTGTATTCTGAGCACCTCTGCAAAAACAGTGATAATGTGCGAGTGTGGTGAAAGTGTTGAATGATGATGAAAGTATTTTCTTTTTGGGGATTTTCTTTCTTTTTTTGGGTCACCCTGCCTCGGTGGGAGACGGCCGACTTGTTGAAAAAATATATATATATATATATATATATATATATTTTTTTTTTTTTTTTTTTTTTCAACAAGTCGGCCGTCTCCCACCGAGGCAGGGTGACCCAAAAAAGAAAGAAAATCCCCAAAAAGAAAATACTTTCATCATCATTCAACACTTTCACCACACTTGCACATTATCACTGTTTTTGCAGAGGTGCTCAGAATACAACAGTCTAGAAGCATACACATATAAAGATACACAACATATCCCTCCAAACTGCCAATATCCCAAACCCCTCCTTTAAAGTGCAGGCATTGTACTTCCCATTTCCAGGACTCAAGTCCGACTATATGAAAATAACCGGTTTCCCTGAATCCCTTCACTAAATATTACCCTGCTCACACTCCAACAGATCGTCAGGTCCCAAGTACCATTCGTCTCCATTCACTCCTATCTAACACGCTCACACACGCTTGCTGGAAGTCCAAGCCCCTCGCCCACAAAACCTCCTTTACCCCCTCTCTCCAACCCTTTCGAGGACGACCCCTACCCCGCCTTCCTTCCCCTATAGATTTATATGCTTTCCATGTCATTCTACTTTGATCCATTCTCTCTAAATGACCAAACCACCTCAACAACCCCTCTTCTGCCCTCTGACTAATACTTTTATTAACTCCACACCTTCTCCTAATTTCCACACTCCGAATTTTCTGCATAATATTTACACCACACATTGCCCTTAAACAGGACATCTCCACTGCCTCCAACCGTCTCCTCGCTGCTGCATTTACCACCCAAGCTTCACACCCATATAAAAGTGTTGGTACTACTATACTTTCATACATTCCCTTCTTTGCCTCCATAGATAACGTTTTTTGACTCCACATATACCTCAACGCACCACTCACCTTTTTTCCCTCATCAATTCTATGATTAACCTCATCCTTCATAAATCCATCCGCTGACACATCAACTCCCAAGTATCTGAAAACATTCACTTCTTCCATACTCCTCCTCCCCAATTTGATATCCAATTTTTCTTTATCTAAATCATTTGACACCCTCATCACCTTACTCTTTTCTATGTTCACTTTCAGCTTTCTACCTTTACACACATTCCCAAACTCATCCACTAACCTTTGCAATTTTTCTTTAGAATCTCCCATAAGCACAGTATCATCAGCAAAAAGTAACTGTGTCAGTTCCCATTTTGAATTTGATTCCCCAAAATTTAATCCCACCCCTCTCCCGAACACCCTAGCATTTACTTCCTTTACAACCCCATCTATAAATATATTAAACAACCATGGTGACATTACACATCCCTGTCTAAGACCTACTTTTACCAGGAAATAGTCTCCCTCTCTTCTACACACCCTAACCTGAGCCTCACTATCCTCATAAAAACTCTTTACAGCATTTAATAACTTACCACCTATTCCATATACTTGCAACATCTGCCACATTGCTCCTCTATCCACTCTATCATATGCCTTTTCTAAATCCATAAATGCAATAAAAACTTCCCTACCTTTATCTAAATACTGTTCACATATATGCTTCAATGTAAACACTTGATCTACACATCCCCTACCCACTCTGAAACCTCCTTGCTCATCCGCAATCCTACATTCTGTCTTACCTCTAATTCTTTCAATTATAACCCTACCGTACACTTTTCCTGGTATACTCAGTAAGCTTATTCCTTTATAATTTTTACAGTCTCTTTTGTCCCCTTTCCCTTTATATAAAGGGACTATACATGCTCTCCGCCAATCCCTAGGTACCTTCCCCTCTTTCATACATTTATTGAACAAAAGTACCAACCACTCCAACACTATATCCCCCCCCTGCTTTTAACATTTCTGTCATGATCCCATCAGTTCCAGCTGCTTTACCCCCTTTCATTTTACGTAATGCCTCACGTACCTCCCCCACACTTACATTCTGCTCTTCTTCACTCCTAAAAGATGGTATACCTGACCAGTGCATGAAATTACTGCCTCTGTTTCTTCCTTAACATTTAAAAGTTCCTCAAAATATTCTCGCCATCTACCTAATACCTCCATCTCCCCATCTACTAACTCCCCTACTCTGTTTTTAACTGACAAATCTATATTTTCCCTTGGCTTTCTTAACTTGTTTAACTCACTCCAAAATTTTTTCTTATTTTCATTAAAATTTCTTGACAGTGCCTCTCCCACTCTATCATCTGCTCTCCTTTTGCACTCTCTCACCACTCTCTTTACCTTTCTTTTACTCTCCATATATTCTGCTCTTCTTATAACACTTCTGCTTTGTAAAAACCTCTCATAAGCTACCTTTTTCTCTTTTATCACATATATATATATATATATATATATATATATATATATATATATATATATATATATATATATATATATATATATATATATATATATATATATATATATAATAGGTAGTAGGTTGGTAGACAGCAACCGCCCAGGGAGGTACTACCGTCCTGCCAAGTGAGTGTAAAACGAAAGCCTGTAATTGTTTTACATGATGGTAGGATTGCTGGTGTCCTTTTTTCTGTCTCATGAACATGCAAGATTTCAGGTACGTCTTGCTACTTCTACTTACACTTAGGTCACACTACACATACATGTACAAGCACATATATACACACCCCTCTGGGTTTTCTTCTATTTTCTTTCTAGTTCTTATTCTTGTTTATTTCCTCTTATCTCCATGGGGAAGTGGAACAGAATTCTTCCTCCGTAAGCCATGCGTGTTGTAAGAGGCAACTAAAATGCCGGGAGCAAGGGGCTAGTAACCTCTTCTCCTGTATATATTACTAAATGTAAAAGGAGAAACTTTCGTTTTTCCTTTTGGGCCACCCCGCCTCGGTGGGATACGGCCGGTGTGTTGAAAGAAAGATATATATATATATGCAATAAGATCACAGTAAACAGGTGATTTCAAAATATGCAAAACAACCACTCTGAAAGAATGGTGGTTGTTTTTTTTTTTTTTTTGTTTTGTAGGTTGGTAGACAGCAACCACCCAGGGAGGTACTACCGTCCTGCCAAGTGAGTGTAAAACGAAGCCTGTGATTGTTTTACATGATGGTAGGATTGCTGATGTCTTTTGTCTGTCTCATAAATATGCAAGATTACAGGCATGTCTTGCTACTTCTACTTACACTTAGGTCACACTACACATACATGTACACATTTATTTATACACACTCATCTGAGTTTTCTTTGATTTTATCTTAATAGTTCTTGGTCTTATTAATTTTCCTTTTATATCCATGGGGAAGTGGAATAAGAATCTTTCCTCCGTAAGCCATGCGTGTTGTAAAAGTCAACTAAAATGCCGGGAACAATGGGCTAGTAACCCCTTTTCCTGTAAAGATTACTAAAAAGAATAAGAAGAAGAAAATTGTCAAAGTGGGAAGTCTGAATGTGCGTGGATGTTGTGCAGATGATAAGAAAGAGATGATTGTGGATGTTATGAATGAGAAGAAGCTGGATGTCCTGGCTTTAAGTGAAACAAAGCTGAAGGGGGTGGGAGAGTTTCAGTGGAGAGGAATAAATGGGATTAGGTCAGGGGTTTCAAATAGAGTTAGAGCTAAAGAAGGAGTAGCAATAATGTTGAAGGATAAGCTATGGCAGGAAAAGAGGGACTATAAATGTATTAATTCAAGGATTATGTGGAGTAAAATAAAGATTGGATGTGAAAAGTGGGTTATAATAAGCGTGTATGCACCTGGAGAAGAGAGAAGTGTAGAGGAGAGAGAGAGATTTTGGGAAATGTTGAGTGAATGCGTGGGGAGTTTTGAATCAAGTGTGAGAGTAATGGTGGTTGGGGATTTTAATGCTAAAGTGGGTAAAAATGTTATGGAGGGAGTAGTAGGTAAATTTGGGGTGCCAGGGGTAAATGTAAATGGGGAGCCTTTAATTGAGCTATGTGTAGAAAGAAATTTGGTAATAAGTAATACATATTTTATGAAAAAGAGGATAAATAAATATACAAGGTATGATGTAGCACGTAATGAAAGTAGTTTATTAGATTATGTATTGGTGGATAAAAGGTTGATGGGTAGGCTCCAGGATGTACATGTTTATAGAGGGGCAACTGATATATCGGATCATTATTTAGTTGTAGCTACAGTTAGAGTAAGAGGTAGATGGGAAAAGAGGAAGGTGGCAACAACAAGTAAGAGGGAAGTGAAAGTGTATAAACTAAGGGAGGAGGAAGTTCGGGTGAGATATAAGCGACTATTGGCAGAAAGGTGGGCTAGTGCAAAGATGAGTAGTGGGGGGGTTGAAGAGGGTTGGAATAGTTTTAAAAATGCAGTATTAGAATGTGGGGCAGAAGTTTGTGGTTATAGGAGGGTGGGGGCAGGAGGAAAGAGGAGTGATTGGTGGAATGATGAAGTAAAGGGTGTGATAAAAGAGAAAAAGGTAGCTTATGAGAGGTTTTTACAAAGCAGAAGTGTTATAAGAAGAGCAGAGTATATGGAGAGTAAAAGAAAGGTAAAGAGAGTGGTGAGAGAGTGCAAAAGGAGAGCAGATGATAGAGTGGGAGAGGCACTGTCAAGAAATTTTAATGAAAATAAGAAAAAATTTTGGAGTGAGTTAAACAAGTTAAGAAAGCCTAGGGAAAATATGGATTTGTCAGTTAAAAACAGAGTAGGGGAGTTAGTAGATGGGGAGATGGAGGTATTGGGTAGATGGCGAGAATATTTTGAGGAACTTTTAAATGTTAAGGAAGAAACAGAGGCAGTAATTTCATGCACTGGTCAGGGAGGTATACCATCTTTTAGGAGTGAAGAAGAGCAGAATGTAAGTGTGGGGGAGGTACGTGAGGCATTACGTAAAATGAAAGGGGGTAAAGCAGCTGGAACTGATGGGATCATGACAGAAATGTTAAAAGCAGGGGGGGATATAGTGTTGGAGTGGTTGGTACTTTTGTTTAATAAATGTATGAAAGAGGGGAAGGTACCTAGGGATTGGCAGAGAGCATGTATAGTCCCTTTATATAAAGGGAAAGGGGACAAAAGAGACTGTAAAAATTATAGAGGAATAAGCTTACTGAGTATACCAGGAAAAGTGTACGGTAGGGTTATAATTGAAAGAATTAGAGGTAAGACAGAATGTAGGATTGCGGATGAGCAAGGAGGTTTTAGAGTGGGTAGGGGATGTGTAGATCAGGTGTTTACATTGAAGCATATATGTGAACAGTATTTAGATAAAGATAGGGAAGTTTTTATTGCATTTATGGATTTAGAAAAGGCATATGATAGAGTGGATAGAGGAGCAATGTGGCAGATGTTGCAAGTATATGGAATAGGTGGTAAGTTATTAAATGCTGTAAAGAGTTTTTATGAGGATAGTGAGGCTCAGGTTAGGGTGTGTAGAAGAGAGGGAGACTACTTCCCGGTAAAAGTAGGTCTTAGACAGGGATGTGTAATGTCACCATGGTTGTTTAATATATTTATAGATGGGGTTGTAAAGGAAGTAAATGCTAGGGTGTTTGGGAGAGGGGTGGGATTAAATTATGGGGAATCAAATTCAAAATGGGAATTGACACAGTTACTTTTTGCTGATGATACTGTGCTTATGGGAGATTCTAAAGAAAAATTGCAAAGGTTAGTGGATGAGTTTGGGAATGTGTGTAAAGGTAGAAAGTTGAAAGTGAACATAGAAAAGAGTAAGGTGATGAGGGTGTCAAATGATTTAGATAAAGAAAAATTGGATATCAAATTGGGGAGGAGGAGTATGGAAGAAGTGAATGTTTTCAGATACTTGGGAGTTGACGTGTCGGCGGATGGATTTATGAAGGATGAGGTTAATCATAGAATTGATGAGGGAAAAAAGGTGAGTGGTGCGTTGAGGTATATGTGGAGTCAAAAAACGTTATCTATGGAGGCAAAGAAGGGAATGTATGAAAGTATAGTAGTACCAACACTCTTATATGGGTGTGAAGCTTGGGTGGTAAATGCAGCAGCGAGGAGACGGTTGGAGGCAGCGGAGATGTCCTGTTTAAGGGCAATGTGTGGTGTAAATATTATGCAGAAAATTCGGAGTGTGGAAATTAGGAGAAGGTGTGGAGTTAATAAAAGTATTAGTCAGAGGGCAGAAGAGGGGTTGTTGAGGTGGTTTGGTCATTTAGAGAGAATGGATCACAGTAGAATGACATGGAAAGCATATAAATCTATAGGGGAAGGAAGGCGGGGTAGGGGTCGTCCTCGAAAGGGTTGGAGAGAGGGGGTAAAGGAGGTTTTGTGGGTAAGGGGCTTGGACTTCCAGCAAGCGTGCGTGAGCGTGTTAGATAGGAGTGAATGGAGACGAATGGTACTTGGGACCTGACGATCTGTTGGAGTGTGAGCAGGGTAATATTTAGTGAAGGGATTCAGGGAAACCGGTTATTTTCATATAGTCGGACTTGAGTCCTGGAAATGGGAAGTACAATGCCTGCACTTTAAAGGAGGGGTTTGGGATATTGGCAGTTTGGAGGGATATGTTGTGTATCTTTATATGTTTATGCTTCTAGACTGTTGTATTCTGAGCACCTCTGCAAAAACAGTGATAATGTGCGAGTGTGGTGAAAGTGTTGAATGATGATGAAAGTATTTTCTTTTTGGGGATTTTCTTTCTTTTTTGGGTCACCCTGCCTCGGTGGGAGACGGCCGACTTGTTGAAAAAAAAAAAAAAAAAAAAAAAAAAAAAATATATATATATATATATATATATATATATATATATATATATATATATATATATATATTTATATATTTATATATATATATATATATATATATATATATATATAATATATAAATATATATATATAACCAGGTAGTAGGTTGGTAGACAGCAACCACCCAGGGAGGTACTACCGTCCTGCCAAGTGAGTGTAAAACGAAAGCCTGTAATTGTTTTACATGATGGTAGGATTGCTGGTGTCCATTTTTCTGTCTCATGAACATGCAAGATTTCAGGTATGTCTTGCTACTTCTACTTACACTTAGGTCACACTACACATACTACACATACTAGTTCTTGTTCTTGTTTATTTCCTCTTACCTCCATGGGGAAGTGGAACAGAATTCTTCCTCCGTAAGCCATGCGTGTTGTAAGAGGCGACTAAAATGCCGGGAGCAAGGGGCTAGTAACCTCTTCTCCTGTATATATTACTAAATGTAAAAGGAGAAACTTTTGTTTTTCCTTTTGGGCCACCCCACCTCAGTGGGATACGGCCGGTGTGTTGAAAGAAAGAAGAAGAATATATATATAATATATATATATAATATATATATATATAATATATATCTTCAACACACCAGCTGTATCCCACCAAGGCGGGGTGGCCCAAAAGGAAAAACGAAAGTTTCTCCTTTTACATTTAGTAATATATACAGGAGAAGAGGTTACTAGCCCCTTGCTCCCGGCATTTTAGTCGCCTCTTACAACACGCATGGCTTACGGAGGAAGAATTCTGTTCCACTTCCCCATGGAGGTAAGAGGAAATAAACAAGAACAAGAACAAGAACTAGAAAGAAAATAGAAAACCCAAAGGGGTGTGTATATATATGCTTGTACATGTATGTGTAGTGTGACCTAAGTGTAAGTAGAAGTAGCAAGACATACCTGAAATCTTGCATGTGTATGAGACAGATAAAAAAAAGACAACAGCAATCTTACCATCATGTAAAACAATTACAGGCTTCAGCTTTACACTCACTTGGCAGGACGGTAGTACCTCCCTGGGCGGTTGCTGTCTACCAACCTACTACCTAGTTATATATATATATATATATATATATATATATATATATATTTATATATATATATATATATATATATATATATATATATATATATATATATATATATATATATATATATATATATATATACACACCTACCATCCGACTTACGACCACTCGACTTACGACCGTGTTTTTTGTGCCAAATTTCTGGGAAATAAACAACAATATGTGTTGTACACAGTGTTTATCCTAAACCTTACAGTATAAAATACAGTACTAACAACATAAAAAGTAAAGTAAAACATGAAATACCAAAATAAAACAAAATAGTCATTACAAAAATGTTTTGTTGATATTCAGTAGTAAAGTTCAACTTACGACCATTTCGACTTACGACTGGTTTCTCAGAACCGAACTCGGTTGTAAGTCGGATGGTAGGTGTATATATATATATATATATATATATATATATATATTGTTAAGCACAAAAGAAATCCACTAGCATATGGTGCATTTCAGGCAAACTAATCTTATGCTTACAGACTACTGAAGAATTAGATATGTGGGCAGGTTTGGCTAGTGGTTATTGCAGTTGCACATGAGTGGTGTACAATACAGACAAGATGAAAATTAAGACACATGTGCAACATCTGGGTACCTATTGTAGACATTTTGCCATCCAGTGGCTTTATCAATACAAATTCAAGGACATGAATGGAAGATAGTAGAACTATATACAAAAAGAAGGTAATCAGTCCCTTAGCCTTGGAGTTGGGGTGAAGAGCAAGGAAATCATGAAGATTCTGGTAGAATCTTCATGACCCCCGTGCTCTTCACCCCAACTCCAAGACTGAGGGACTGATTACCTCATCTTTTGTATATAGTTCTACTATCTTCCATTCATGTCCTTGAATTTGTATTGATAAAGCCACTGGATGGTGAAACGTCTACAATAAAGATACCCAGATGTTGCACGTGTATCTTAATTTTCGTTATTGCAGTTGTCCTTACCGTTTGTGTGTTTCTGTTTCTTAACCCAGATTTGGTTAGATTTAAATAAAGATCGGTGGTATAAAGTACGAAAATGATGGAAAAGTGTGCACATATGCAGTATATTGCGATTCTTCTTTGACAACATTTTGCTCACACAGTGGGCTTTATCAAGTCACAAACAGATCGTGGCTTTTATCAAGTTCACTTGTTTTAAGAATTACAGGTTGGATTATAATTATAGGTAATGAGGACTCTAGCATATTAACATATTGTGTACACATTCAGTGTTTTAATGGTTGTGAGGAATACAAATACATGTATTGAGAATTTTTTATTATTATTATCACACTGGCCGATTCCCACCAAGGCAGGGTGGCCCGAAAAAGAAAAACTTTCACCATCATTCACTCCATCACTGTCTTGCCAGAAGGGTGCTTTACACTACAGTTTTTAAACTGCAACATTAACACCCCTCCTTCAGAGTGCAGGCACTGTACTTCCCATCTCCAGGACTCAAGTCCGGCCTGGCGGTTTCCCTGAACCCCTTCATAAATGTTACTTTGCTCACACTCCAACAGCACGTCAAGTATTAAAAACCATTTGTCTCCATTCACTCCTATCAAACACGCTCACGCATGCCTGCTGGAAGTCCAAGCCCCTCACACACAAAACCTCCTTTACCCCCTCCCTCCAACCTTTCCTAGGCCGACCCTTACCCCGCTTTCCTTCCACTACAGACTGATACACTCTTGAAGTCACTCTGTTTCACTCCATTCTCTCTACATCTCCGAACCACCTCAACAACCCTTCCTCAGCCCTCTGGACAACAGTTTTGGTAATCCCGCACCTCCTCCTAACTTCCAACCTACAAATTCTCTGCATTATATTCACACCACACATTGCCCTCAGACATGACATCTCCACTGCCTCCAGCCTTCTCCTCGCTGCAACATTCATCACCCATGCTTCACACCCATATAAGAGCATTGGTAAAACTATACTCTCATACATTCCCCTCTTTGCCTCCAAGGACAAAGTTCTTTGTCTCCACAGACTCCTAAGTGCACCACTCACCCTTTTCCCCTCATCAATTCTATGATTCACCTCATCTTTCATAGACCCATCCGCTGACACGTCCACTCCCAAATATCTGAATACATTCACCTCCTCCATACTCTCTTCCTCCAATCTGATATCCAATCTTTCATCACCTAATCTTTTTGTTATCCTCATAACCTTACTTTTTCCTGTATTCACTTTTAATTTTCTTCTTTTGCACACCCTACCAAATTCATCCACCAATCTCTGCAACTTCTCTTCAGAATCTCCCAAGAGCACAGTGTCATCAGCAAAGAACAACTGTGACAACTCCCACTTTATGTGTGATTCTTTATCTTTTAACTCCACGCCTCTTGCCAAGACCCTCGCATTTACTTCTCTTACAACCCCATCCATAAATATATTAAACAACCACGGTGACATCACACATCCTTGTCTAAGGCCTACTTTTACTGGGAAATAATTTCCCTCTTTCCTACATACTCTAACTTGAGCCTCACTATCCTCATAAAAACTCTTCACTGCTTTCAGTAACCTACCTCCTACACCATATACCTGCAACATCTGCCACATTGCCCCCCTATCCACCCTGTCATATGCCATTTCCAAATCCATAAATGCCACAAAGACCTCTTTAGCCTTATCTAAATACTGTTCACTTATATGTTTCACTGTAAACACCTGGTCCACACCCCCCCCCCCCTACCTTTCCTAAAGCCTCCTTGTTCATCTGCTATCCTATTCTCCGTCTTGCTCTTAATTCTTTCAATAATAACTCTACCATACACTTTACCAGGTATACTCAACAGACTTATCCCCCTATAATTTTTGCACTCTCTTTTGTCCCCTTTGCCTTTATACAAAGGAACTATGCATGCTCTCTGCCAATCCCTGGGTACCTTACCCTCTTCCATACATTTATTAAATAATTGCACCAACCACTCCAAAACTATATCCCCACCTGCTTTTAACATTTCTATCTTTATCCCATCAATCCCGGCTGCCTTACCCCCTTTCATTTTACCTACTGCCTCACGAACTTCTCCCACACTCACAACTGGCTCTTCCTCACTCCTACAAGATGTTATTCCTCCTTGCCCTATACACGAAATCACAGCTTCCCTATCTTCATGAACATTTAACAATTCCTCAAAATATTCCCTCCATCTTCCCAATACCTCTAACTCTCCATTTAATAACTCTCCTCTCCTATTTTTAACTGACAAATCCATTTGTTCTCTAGGCTTCCTTAGCTTGTTAATCTCACTCCAAAACTTTTTTTTATTTTCAACAAAATTTGTTGATAACATCTCACTCACTCTCTCATTTGCTCTCTTTTTACATTGCTTCACCACTCTCTTAACCTCTCTCTTTTTCTTCATATACTCTTCCCTCCTTGCATCACTTCTACTTTGTAAAAACTTCTCATATGCTAACTTTTTCTCCCTTATTACTCTCTTTACATCATCATTCCACCAATCGCTCCTCTTCCCTCCCGCACCCACTTTCCTGTAACCACAAACTTCTGCTGAACACTCTAACACTACATTTTTAAACATACCCCATACCTCTTCGACCCTATTGCCTATGCTCTCATTAGCCCATCTATCCTCCAATAGCTGTTTATGTCTTACCCTAACTGCCTCCTCTTTTAGTTTATAAATCTTCACCTCTCTCTTTTCTGATGCTTCTATTCTCCTTGTATCCCGTCTACCTTTTACTCTCAGTGTAGCTACAACTAGAAAGTGATCTGATGTATCTGTGGCCCCTCTATAAACATGTACATCCTGAAGTCTACTCAACAGTCTTTTATCTACCAATACATAATCCAACAAACTACTGTCATTTTGCCCTACATCATATCTTGTATACTTATTTATCCTCTTTTTCTTAAAATATGTATTACCTATAACTAAACCCCTTTCTATACAAAGTTCAATCAAAGAGCTCCCATTATCATTTACACCTGGCACCCCAAACTTACCTACCACACCCTCTCTAAAAGTTTCTCCTACTTTAGCATTCAGATCCCCTACCACAATTACTCTCTCACTTGGTTCAAAGGCTCCTATACATTCACTTAACATCTCCCAATATCTCTCTCTCTCCTCTACATTCCTCTCTTCTCCAGGTGCATACACGCTTATTATGACCCACTTCTCGCATCCAACCTTTACTTTAATCCACATAATTCTTGAATTTACACATTCATATTCTCTTTTCTCCTTCCATAACTATAAGAATAAGAATACTATATTGTTTTCCATATGTTTGTGGCAGTGAGAATATGGATATATAGTTCTCTCACATTCAGTTGTTGCTGGGATATTTTAGGGAAAGAAGGTGTTTGTTTACTGAAGATACTGGAATAGAGGGGGACTAAGGAGATTTCTGGGAGGGAGTTACAGATTTTGGGTTCTTTTATGCACATTGAGTTCTTACAAAGATGAAGCCAGTCATGGGATATATCAAAAAGATTTTTGTGCCTTGCCTAGTATTATGTCCGTAGGTCCTGTTGCAATTGGCAAAGAAGTGCTTCAGGTTAAGCTTAATATTAGAATTTATTGTTCTGTATATGTAGAATGCACAGTAGTAGTAAATGTTTTGTATATTGAGTAGATTTGGGTTTTTGAAGAGTGGGAGGTGTGTTGTCTATCAGTGGCCTTCGTGATCATTCATACTGCAGCTTTTTGTTGAGTTGTTATTGGCTTTAGGTGATTTGCTGTTGTGGTTCCCCAGGCACAAGTAGTGTAGGCGAGGTAGGAATAGACCATTGAATAGTATAATGTAAGTAGTGCTGTTTGTGGTACATAATAATATATCTTGGACTATGTTTTTTTTTTTTTTAACAAGTCGGCCGTCTCCCACCGAGGCAGGGTGACCCAAAAAGAAAGAAAATCCACAAAAAGAAAATACTTTCATCATCATTCAACACTTTCACCTCACTCACACATAATCACTGTTTTTGCAGTGGTGCTCAGAATACAACAGTTTAGAAACACGTATAAAGATACGCAACATATCCCTCCAAACTGCCGATATCCCAAACCTCTCCTTTAAAGTGCAGGCATTGTTCTTCCCATTTCCAGAACTCAAGTCCGCCTATATAAAAATAACCTGTAATTTTGGTGGTCGCTGCCATAACCTGGCCAGTATGACCCAGTCATACTGGCCAGATTGTGGCAGCCACCACCAAAATTCTGTCTTGGACTAGTCTACCCAAAATGCATCTCATACTAATGTCTTTCTTTTATGCCTAACAATATTTATTAAATGTAAACTACATTATCTGTGCACTGCATAAAAGAAATAAAAACTTGAATTTGAAAGGGTGAGGATTTTAAAACATACTAAACTTAAGGCCCAACAGTAACTTGGGTTGTATTGTAGATTGAAAATAATAATATTTATCTAAAGGGACAAAACCATTCTCTGCTCTTTTCAATTCCCTTTCTTTTTAATAAAAAAAGATACAGTATTGTTATATTTGAAAAAAAAGAATGTGGCTGCTAAAGAGATGCAGAGCCGCAATATTATTTTACATTTGACCGAATGAGTTGTCATTTGTGTATAGAACCTAGTCAAATTAGGTACTTGATAACGGTCCAGTACAATACAATTTTTATTTCTTTGCAAGTTTACATTGAGATTCTGTAATTACATTAATGAGTTGCAATGCAAAGAGAGCCACTATCATGCCATGGCATTATGGGCAGACTAAATTTAATGGCTTACAGACTACTTAATACTAAAGAAATTGATCATAGTTTGTTTAAGTTGTACATCACTGACCAAAACATTATCTCAAAATTTATCTCCAATTTGTGGGTTGTTAATTGTTTCAGCCACAACTTTGTGTCTTGGATTCTTCTGTTAAAACATCATAATATATATATTTAAATTTTTCAGGTATTTTACACAAGAAAGCTTCAGCAGCAGCTGACGTTGATTGAAAAGGAGGTACGTAAAGCTCATCTTTACTTCAGAAAGTTACAGTTTAAATATACAGTTTCTCCATTGACTTTAGTTCCAATACAGATTCAAATTCAAGTTTATTTCATGATACATTGTTTATACAGGAATGGGTTGACACTTGACATTATATTTGTTTCTATAGATTTCATTTTGCATCTAAATAGACTGCGGATTATTATATTCACGGGAAGCATTAGTGCTGTGTAATCAGGTATGATCCAAGGAAGAGGAAGACAGTGCCTATTCCTTGGATCAAGATCCCATTATTGACATCAAGGCCTCATCCTTACCACCTTGGAAGAAGCAAAGTAGAGCTAATATATTTTCAGAGTTTAAATTACGACCTTGTATGGGGAAGGCTTCTAAGGGCTGAACTTTCAGGCGATCAGGCTCGTGGTCCAAGGATTTGGAGCTACCTTCCCCATCCTCATATCAAAGCTGATTACCTTCCATTCCGAGGTTCTGTATGACCCATGTGTGTTTAACACATCCTCCTCAACACACTGTTAATACTACTCTATATTTTTTATTAACACATCGACCGTTTCCCACGGAGGTAGGGTGACCTGGAAAAGAAGAAACACTTTCATCATCACTCACTCCATCACTGTCTTGCCAGAGATGTACTGACACTAATAACTTAATATTGTGACTGACACATTTAATAATATATAGAAGTATTGATTAGTGGAAATGGTTTTGAAAATTAAAAGCTGAAAGTAGGGTAAGACGGAAATAAATAGGAAGTACGTTAAGAATAATAAAAAAAATTAACACATGGGCCATCTCCCACTGAGTCAATAATGTGTTTTATTTTTTCATAGAGTACAGTATTTTCTGACGTATAATGCACTTTTTTCCCCACAAAAAAGTCTTGGAAAATCAGCCAGTGCCTTATATGCTCATGGTGAAGGTCAAGGGTAAGCTTTAGGTTATGCTTTAGCAGTTGTTTACTAATGTTACGTTACAACTGCTTGAAAACATTGTCTTATATGTCTCATATGCTTGTGTGCCTTATATGCCAGAAAATACGGTAGTACTCTATTTTGCAATGGTTTGGAGTTTTTTTTTTTTTTTCAACAAGTGGACCTCTAATGGATTTCAGAAATACAGGAAAATCCTCTAGGCCACTTAATCAAGAAATGAAGGATAAAATTTGTTGGTCACAGAGCTGTTCATTATATCTACATGATACAATGCTTGTACAGAGATGGATGACATTGGGTTGGGAATGCAGAAAGCCCATGTTTATAGGTCTTTCTTTCTTTCAACACACCGGCCGTATCCCACCAAGGCAGGGTGGCCCAAAAAGAAAAACGAGAGTTTCTCTTAAATTTAGTAATTTATACGGGAGAAGGGGTTACTAGCCCCTTGCTCCCGGCATTTTAGACGCCTCTTACAACACGCATGGCTTACGGAGGAAGAATTCTGTTCCACTTCCCCATGGAGAATGTTTATAGGTACACAACCAAAATCACCCATCTCTGCACAAACATGGTATCTGTAACCAATGAATTTTGTCCTTCATTTCTGAATCAAATGATCCAGTGGATTTTGTCTTGTATTTCTGAAATCCATGAAACAGAGGTCCATTGTACTGAGAGTTCACACATACTGTATATTTATGACCACAGTTCAGAGCCATCACTATCCACCACAGTTGCCATTATCTTCTATCCGTCTTTCCCTGTTGGTCCATTAAACTAATGATTTACTGCATGTTCCATTACAGTATATAAACTTAATCTGGGATAAAATTATTAAATAACTCATATGCTTCTACATGGCAGTATGGAGACCGTGAAGCTAGAGATCTTTGGTCCCACCTTCAGCTGAAGATTCCTCAGTATTTTAAGGATATAGAAGTGAAGCCTTCTCTTCTTCATGGAGACTTGTGGGGTGGTAATGCTGCAGAATTGTCTGACTGCCCTGGTATGTATCATCATTTTTATATATATACAGCGGCTCTCTCCCACTGAGGTAGGGTGACCTAAAAATGAAGAAATGCTTTCAGAAAGTTATTCTTTTACATTTAGTAATTTATACAGGAGAAGGGGGTTACTAGCCCCTCACTTCCATTGTCTTAATCTCCTCTTACGACATGCATGGCTTGCAGAGGAAGAATTGTTCTCTACTTTCTCGTATAGATCATCATAATTGTGTAAGGATAATATACAGTAGAATTCCCGTATCCATTGATTTCATTTCCGTGGTTTCAGTTATCCACGGTTTACCTTGGCCGAAAATGTGCCCTTAATTTTGCTTAATAATGGCCCGAAAGTGCAAAAGCAGCAATGCTCTCAGTTCTTCAGAGCCTAAGAGAAACTGTGAAGTGTTTCCCATCAGTGAAAAACTGCTAATTCTTGACTTATTGTGCATAATTTATCAGTTAAACTTCATCATAGGTATGTATGTAAACCAAAAATGATTTATATATAGGATTTGCTGCTATACATGGTAAGGTTTTGGAATATATAACTCTTGGATTTGGGAGTCTACTGTATAAGCTTTTAATGTACACTTTTATAATTCTCAGATTATTAATTATTGGATAATTAATTCAAGATTGCATTTTTATTTTCAGTTTTTCATTATGTTAAATTGTGGTAATTAATAAAAATATGTGTATGGGCAGATTAATACCTATTGAATTGTTAAATAAAAAAGCAAAAAAGTGAAATTAACATCGGAACCAAATGTGTCTCTTGTATTTTTGATTCTCTTCGATCCTGTCTTTAATTAAGGGGCTGGATGCAACTCTTGGGCTGGCAGTGTTAGCCAGCCAAAAAGTTCAGTCTTGCATAGTTTTTCCACTTTTATTCATTTCTTTTTCCCTGATGATGGATCCTTAGCAATCTGAAAAGATTTTGTCAACCACTTTCCCATATCTGAAGGGTATTAAGACATATACATATACGTATACATGCATTCATACCTAGGAAAGGTTGGAGGGAGGGGGTAAAGGAGGTTTTGTGTGCGAGGGGCTTGGACTTCCAGCAGGCATGCGTGAGCGTGTTTGATAGGAGTGAATGGAGACAAATGGTTTTTAATACTTGACGTGCTGTTGGAGTGTGAGCAAAGTAACATTTATGAAGGGATTCAGGGAAACCGGCAGGCCGGACTTGAGTCCTGGAGATGGGAAGTACAGTGCCTGCACTCTGAAGGAGGGGTGTTAATGTTGCAGTTTAAAAACTGTAGTGTAAAGCACCCTTCTGGCAAGACAGTGATGGAGTGAATGATGGTGAGAGTTTTTCTTTTTCAGGCCACCCTGCCTTGGTGGGAATCGGCCAGTGTGATAATAAAAAAAAATATGCATTCATACATACATGCTTAACCCTTTGACTGTCGAAGGGCCAAATCCTGAAGTTGCTTCTGGTGTCGCAAAATATTCGAAAAAAAAAAAAATTATTTTTTCTTATGAAATGATAGAGAATCTTTTCCCGATTGTAAAGACACCAGAAAAACGAAATTTGATGGAAAACTGACGGAATTACGCTCTCGCGAAGTTAGCGACTTCGGCGATATTTAAAAATCGGCAATTTCGCCCACTTTGAGCCCTATTTTCGGCTAATTCCGTTATTCCAGTCAACCAAACTCATAACTATTTCTTCAGAACTCTATTTTTTCTATCGATTGAGTACAAGAAACTGCCCATTTACCGATTTCAACTACCCAATAACATGGTCAGAAATTTGCAATTTGGCCAATTTCACGAAAATTAAAAAATACGACAATTTCAAAATAAGGTCCAGAATGAACAATGCAGACATTCCTGGCTCTAAAATAACATTTTCTTGTTCATCAGTCATGTCTCCAGGTCCCTGTGATATTACTCTTGCTTTTTATTTTGAAATTTTATTCAAACAAAAAATAGAAGATTTACTGTTATGCAGACTACTGCAATACTGTAATAATTGTAAAAATTACATCAACCCATTCATGACTGCGTATTAGAATGGCTATTTGGACATTTATTGGACAATGACATCATTTGTTCACTTTTGAACATCGGCAAAAATCAAACATTTCCTGTACTTTGTGCTCCATTT
This sequence comes from Cherax quadricarinatus, assembly GCF_038502225.1. Lineage (NCBI taxonomy): Eukaryota > Metazoa > Arthropoda > Malacostraca > Decapoda > Parastacidae > Cherax > Cherax quadricarinatus. The sequence continues at coordinate 2,709,626 of NC_091377.1, forward strand.
CCAGGTTCTTTTTATAGTAAAATTAATCAAAATCACCTCCATTTCTATAATATAGTTTCCATTCTATCAAATGAGACCAAGAAAACGAGAATACAACCACAAATACTATACGAAAATAGACCACAAAGTCAGCATTTTAATTAAAAAAAACGGTCGGAGTTTTTTTTTTCTCATTATGCACTGCGTGCTCCAGGATTTTTTTTATGTGGTGCACACTGACCACACAGACCCATTCTCTCACATGTGGGCCTACTAGCTTTCTCCTGCCTGATTTGAAGCCGCTAGAATTTATGAGTATATATACGTCAAACACGGTACCTCGCAAACGTATATATACGGCCGCGACAGTCAAAGGGTTAAGGCAATAAATTGAAGAGCTAATCTTTATATTAATTTAATTTTTTAGAGTCTACCTTATTTTGACTCTTAGTTATTTAAATTTATATTTTCAGTGATATTCGACCCAGCCTCCTTTTATGGACATCACGAGTTTGATTTAGCAATCACCGCAATGTTTGGAGGCTTTAGTAGAAGGTTCTGGGACGAATATCACAGCATCATTCCCAAAGCTCCTGGCTTCAATAATAGACATAAGCTGTACAAACTCTTCCACAATATCAATCACTGGTAAGCAGTGCTATACAGGAGGGCCCTTTATGTACAGCACCCTCTTTAGTGTTCCATGTGAATTTTTTAATGATAATCTTTTTAATTACCTAACTTGGATATCAATATGCAATAGGGAATATTAAAATGTACTGCTCCATAACCTGTGTCAATATAGATTAGTCAAGAAGAATTAGGATTAGTTTGCCCAAAATGCCTAGGCATGCTAGTGGCTTTCTTTGTAATTAATATTTTGTAATATGTAAACCACACATTGTAAACTTTGCAAGGAAATAAATATTTTCATTTCATTTCATCACCAGCAGACGAAACAATGGCTCAATTGAAAGCCAACAAAAATGTAGGACATTGAAAAGAGGTTCTGTATACATGGGGCCCTCCTTTATAATACTATATACCCTAGAAAATAACCTATACAGTGGACCCCCGGTTTACGATCAGCTCCTAATGCGAGCAATTATGTAAGTGTATTTATGTAAGTGCGTTTGTACGTGTATGTTTGGGAGTCTGAAATGGACTAATCTAATTCACAATATTCCTTATGGGAACAAATTCGGTCAGTACTGGCACCTGAATATACTTCTGGAATGAAATAATATCGTAAACCGGGGATCCACTGTACTGCTTTAACTTTACTAAACCTCTGAAGGTCACACACTGCCTGAGAAATAGGAAGTAATAGAGTTTGATCTGAGAAAGTGTTGGGCAGCACCAATTCCTTGGGTCAAACACTCTCTTCTTAGAGGGTCATGGATATACAGTGGAATGTCATATTTCACTGCTAACTCTTGTATCAAGGCAATGTTATATCATGAAATTTTGTAAAAAAAAAAAAAAAATTTGACACACCGTCCGTCTCCCACCAAGGCAGGGTGATCAAAAACAAAAAAAGCTACAAGGTTTTCTTCTTTTTACATTTAGTAATGTGCACAGGAGAAGGGGTTATAGCCCCTTGTTTATTTATTTATTTATTTATAAATTTTAGCATACATACAGAGGTACAAAAAAATACAGGTAAGAGCAGCATGCGAAAGCCACTTATATGCATAGCATTACGGGCTGGCTTAAAATTAACTTAAGATTAACTAAGCAATGATGAAATCAGTGATAAGACATTATTGTAAACAGATAACTATAAAATACAAATGAGTATTACAAAGACAGGTCATGTGGTTGCATGCATTGCTGTTCATTCAGGTAGTGTATTTAAAAAAAAAATAACAAAGTTAGGTTTAACATTTGTGTGATATAATTGTGACATTTCAGTCGCCTTTTACGACACACATGGAAATTTTGTAATGGCTGAAATTATTAGCTTTATTGATGACCAAACATTGTTCATTTTGCATATTCTAATTAAGGTCCACATTTGTATGCTAATTTTAATTAAATCTTTTAAAAATCTAAGGTTAAACGGCCCCAAAAAAGTCTTGAAACTTCAGTGCCTTCATTTTTATGTTATTTTATGATATTCCTTATGTTGTACATTTAGTGCTTTGGTTTAAAATGAATTCTAAAATTTTAATGATTTTATTCACAGGAATCACTTTGGAAGTGGATACCGCAGTGGCAGTCTTCAGTTGATGCGAGATTTATGCCGTTAATATTGAAAATATTTGCCTGCACACTAAAGGAAGGGCGAAGATGATGCAGTTCAGAGGACCTTGTGAACTGTGATGTGATAGTGCTTCTGGCAAGGCAGCAACTGAATGAGTGATGGTGCATGTGTTTCCTCTTTTTTTTTTTTAATCACCCTGTCTCGGTATGAGATGGCTGGTGTGTTAAAAACAAAATATTGAGGTTTATTGTCTCTAGGATGAGATAAATACTAATAATTGCTGAAAGAACCATAATTTCTCTCAAAGTTCTGCCTGTAAAAATTTCCTCTGAACATTTTCCTATACTTTTTATTCTTAACTGTCTACCCATAATGCCTTTCATTAGTGAAATATAACAAAAGTATTTAATCTGTGAGAAATTTATTAGGAGGTTAACAGTCTATAAAATAATGTTTCTTTTACATTTATTAATAACTTTATTGTTATAGTAAGTTTATTTAGGTATGGATACACTCACGTACAGTTATCATACATAGAGTAAATTACCTAGGATAACCCAAAATTCATACAAAGTGACTTATTCCATTGGGGTCCGTAGCACTAATAGCGCAACATCTTGATTCGAGGAATTAAAGCTATCCTCCGGATCCTGACATCTAACCTGATTACTTTGTATTCCTTAAGTGCTGTATGATACCCTACAAGTTTAACTCCTCCCTGTAACTATAATATGGTGAATATTTTAGTTTTTTGGGCAACAAGCAGGAATCTTAAGAACTATTTAATGGTTCACAACTTACCCCATATATCCATGAAAAGTCTTTAGATGTTTACATCCTCTGTTGCTTATTTCCCTTTACTGTATCAGTTGTGACATAATAATACACAAATAACCCGCACATAGGAGAAAAAACTTACGATGATATTTTGGTCCAACTTTGACCGTTAACTATTCACACGCTAAAATTAAAATGGTTTCAATCTCATTATGTAAAATGTGCCAAAATATAATACTGTAACCTGTTAATCAATTTGCCTTAATTATAAATTCAGTTTCTGCTAAACCACTAACTGCCTCTGCTGAAATATAAAAAATCGATGTTCAGTTCGAACCAGCTATGTTATATATGCCTAGTATTAAGTAGTCTGTTAAGCATTAGGTTTAGTCTGCCCGAAATGCCCTGACATGATAGTGGATTTCTTTGTACTCAGCAAATCAAAATTGTAATTACACATTGTAAACTACTCAAAGAAATTAAAATCCTTAATCCTTAATGGTCCAAGTTGGACAGAAACATCATCATGAGCTTCTCTCTCCTATCTGTGGGTTATTTCTGTATTGTTACAGTCATGGTATTGTGCCTTTTTATTGTTTTGTGAATTAATAATGGTGCAGGAGGAACTGAAACATTGTCTAGGGATTTATTCCAACTTTTACATTAGTTGTGAAGTCTTCTACCCATGGGGCTTTTACTTTTTTTCACCAAATATGATTATTTCTTGAGTTTTCCAAGTACAGTGGACCCCTGGTTTATGATATTGTTTCATTCCAGAGGTATGTTCAGGTGCCAGTACTGACCGAATTTGTTCCCATAAGGAATATTGTGAATTAGATTACTCCATTTCAGACCCCCAAACATACACATACAAACGCACTTACATGAATACACTTACATAATTGGTCGCATTGGGAGCTGATCGTGAACCGGGGGTCCACTGTATTTCTTAATTTTTCTGATTATTTCTTGAGTTTTCTAGATTACTAAAGTTATATAAAGATAAAGATGTTTATCTTTTTAGAATACATCAAGGTTACATTGGATGGTGTTAAGATATGTATAGCTACAAGTTGGTTAAAGTTTCAGGAAAACAGTGTATGGCAATTTCTAATAAAAGTCCATTGTTATGCAAAGTATTTTGGCCAGAAGTAAACAAGTGAGGCAAAAAGAGTGACATTGCACCCACCATCCACATATCTAACGATCTCTTAACTACTTAGGTATATGCTTTTTAGTTTCCTCATATGAAACGTATGCAACAATGTAGGAGCACTGTACTGTCTTAGATATTTTTATTTATTTTTTATTATCACACCGGCCGATTCCCACCAAGGCAGGGTGGCCCGAAAAAGAAAAACTTTCACCATCATTCACTCCATCACTGTCTTGCCAGAAGGGTGCTTTACACTACAGTTTTTAAACTGCAACATTAACACCCCTCCTTCAGAGTGCAGGCACTGTACTTCCCATCTCCAGGACTCAAGTCCGGCCTGCCGGTTTCCCTGAATCCCTTCATAAATGTTACTTTGCTCACACTCCAACAGCACGTCAAGTATTAAAAACCATTTGTCTCCATTCACTCCTATCAAACACGCTCACGCATGCCTGCTGGAAGTCCAAGCCCCTCGCACACAAAACCTCCTTTACCCCCTCCCTCCAACCCTTCCTAGGCCGACCCCTACCCCGCCTTCCTTCCACTACAGACTGATACACTCTTGAAGTCATTCTGTTTCGCTCCATTCTCTCTACATGTCCGAACCACCTCAACAACCCTTCCTCAGCCCTCTGGACAACAGTTTTGGTAATCCCGCACCTCCTCCTAACTTCCAAACTACGAATTCTCTGCATTATATTCACACCACACATTGCCCTCAGACATGACATCTCCACTGCCTCCAGCCTTCTCCTCGCTGCAACATTCATCACCCACGCTTCACACCCATATAAGAGCGTTGGTAAAACTATACTCTCATACATTCCCCTCTTTGCCTCCAAGGACAAAGTTCTTTGTCTCCACAGACTCCTAAGTGCACCACTCACTCTTTTTCCCTCATCAATTCTATGATTCACCTCATCTTTCATAGACCCATCCGCTGACACGTCCACTCCCAAATATCTGAATACGTTCACCTCCTCCATACTCTCTCCCTCCCATCTGATATTCAATCTTTCATCACCTAATCTTTTTGTTATCCTCATAACCTTACTCTTTCCTGTATTCACCTTTAATTTTCTTCTTTTGCACACCCTACCAAATTCATCCACCAATCTCTGCAACTTCTCTTCAGAATCTCCCAAGAGCACAGTGTCATCAGCAAAGAGCAGCTGTGACAACTCCCACTTTGTGTGTGATTCTTTATCTTTTAACTCCACGCCTCTTGCCAAGACCCTCGCATTTACTTCTCTTACAACCCCATCTATAAATATATTAAACAACCACGGTGACATCACACATCCTTGTCTAAGGCCTACTTTTACTGGGAAAAAATTTCCCTCTTTCCTACATACTCTAACTTGAGCCTCACTATCCTCGTAAAAACTCTTCACTGCTTTCAGTAACCTACCTCCTACACCATACACTTGCAACATCTGCCACATTGCCCCCCTATCCACCCTGTCATACGCCTTTTCCAAATCCATAAATGCCACAAAGACCTCTTTAGCCTTATCTAAATACTGTTCACTTATATGTTTCACTGTAAACACCTGGTCCACACACCCCCTACCTTTCCTAAAGCCTCCTTGTTCATCTGCTATCCTATTCTCCGTCTTACTCTTAATTCTTTCAATTATAACTCTACCATACACTTTACCAGGTACACTCAACAGACTTATCCCCCTATAATTTTTGCACTCTCTTTTATCCCCTTTGCCTTTATACAAAGGAACTATGCATGCTCTCTGCCAATCCCTAGGTACCTTACCCTCTTCCATACATTTATTAAATAATTGCACCAACCACTCCAAAACTATATCCCCACCTGCTTTTAACATTTCTATCTTTATCCCATCAATCCCGGCTGCCTTACCCCCTTTCATTTTACCTACTGCCTCACGAACTTCCCCCACACTCACAACTGGCTCTTCCTCACTCCTACAAGATGTTATTCCTCCTTGCCCTATACACGAAATCACAGCTTCCCTATCTTCATCAACATTTAACAATTCCTCAAAATATTCCTTCCATCTTCCCAATACCTCTAACTCTCCATTTAATAACTCTCCTCTCCTATTTTTAACTGACAAATCCATTTGTTCTCTAGGCTTTCTTAACTTGTTAATCTCACTCCAAAACTTTTTCTTATTTTCAACAAAATTTGTTGATAACATCTCACCCACTCTCTCATTTGCTCTCTTTTTACATTGCTTCACCACTCTCTTAACTTCTCTCTTTTTCTCCATATACTCTTCCCTCCTTGCATCACTTCTACTTTGTAAAAACTTCTCATATGCTAACTTTTTCTCCCTTACTACTCTCTTTACATCATCATTCCACCAATCGCTCCTCTTCCCTCCTGCACCCACTTTCCTGTAACCACAAACTTCTGCTGAACACTCTAACACTACATTTTTAAACCTACCCCATACCTCTTCGACCCCATTGCCTATGCTCTCATTAGCCCATCTATCCTCCAATAGCTGTTTATATCTTACCCTAACTGCCTCCTCTTTTAGTTTATAAACCTTCACCTCTCTCTTCCCTGATGCTTCTATTCTCCTTGTATCCCATCTACCTTTTACTCTCAGTGTAGCTACAACTAGAAAGTGATCTGATATATCTGTGGCCCCTCTATAAACATGTACATCCTGAAGTCTACTCAACAGTCTTTTATCTACCAATACATAATCCAACAAACTACTGTCATTTCGCCCTACATCATATCGTGTATACTTATTTATCCTCTTTTTCTTAAAATATGTATTACCTATAACTAAACCCCTTTCTATACAAAGTTCAATCAAAGGGCTCCCATTATCATTTACACCTGGCACCCCAAACTTACCTACCACACCCTCTCTAAAAGTTTCTCCTACTTTAGCATTCAAGTCCCCTACCACAATTACTCTCTCACTTGGTTCAAAGGCTCCTATACATTCACTTAACATCTCCCAAAATCTCTCTCTCTCCTCTGCATTCCTCTCTTCTCCAGGTGCATACACGCTTATTATGACCCACTTCTCGCATCCAACCTTTACTTTAATCCACATAATTCTTGAATTTACACATTCATATTCTCTTTTCTCCTTCCATAACTGATCATTTAACATTACTGCTACCCCTTCCTTTGCTCTAACTCTCTCAGATACTCCAGATTTAATCCCATTTATTTCCCCCCACTGAAACTCTCCTACCCCCTTCAGTTTTGTTTCGCTTAGGGCCAGGACATCCAACTTCTTTTCATTCATAACATCAGCAATCATCTGTTTCTTGTCATCCGCACTACATTCACGCACATTTAAGCAACCCAGTTTTATAAAGTTTTTCTTCTTCTCTTTTTTAGTAATTGTATACAGGAGAAGGGGTTACTAGCCCATTGCTCCCGGCATTTTAGTCGCCTCATACGACACGCATGGCTTACGGAGGAAAGATTCTTTTCCACTTCCCCATGGACAATAGAAGAAATAAAAAAGAACAAGAGCTATTTAGAAAAAGGAGAAAAACTTAGATATATTGTGCAAAATGGATATGGATGTCATCTTTGAACAGTCAGCATTAAAAATATTAACTTGTTTCTCAAAGTGAGTCAAGTAGCCAAATGCTCATCTAGGTTGATTTCCCTTTTTCCAACTATCTATTAACTGACATCACTGTAGACTAGTATAACTTGACTTTTTTGTAGCACATGAGTACACCCTTCACACTGCTTCAAGACACACGAGTACTACCTTCACACTGCTTCAAGACACATGAGTACTACCTTCACACTGCTTCAAAACACATGAGTAGTACCTTCACACTGCTTCAAAACACATGAGTACTACCTTCACACTGCTTCAAAACACATGAGTACAGTGGACCCCCGCATAACGATTACCTCCGAATGTGACCAGTTATGTAAGTGTATTTATGTAAGTGTGTTTGTACATGTATGTTTGGGGGTCTGAAATGGACTAATCTACTTCACAATATTTCTTATGGGAACAAATTCGGTCAGTACTGGCACCTGAACATACTTCTGGAGTGAAAAAATATCGTTAACTGGGGGTCCACTGTACTACCTTTACTTTTTAGCACATAAGTACACCTTTTACACTTCCAATAAGCACATAAGTACACCTTTCACACCACTTTTCCCTGCAGTTAGCTTCCATCTTTCTTGCAGTGCTGTATAACCCTCATGAGTTTACCATTTTTTAGCATAATAATAATGTTATCTGTCACCAATTTGCTATTTGAACCTCAACTCATATTTTCACACTATTGTCCTTCCCTCAATACTCTACCTCTTCCCTTTGACTATTACTTTCATAGTGTATATATGCTCTATATATGTATATATATACAGTGGACCCCCGCATAACGATTACCTCCGAATGCGACCAATTATGTAAGTGTATTTATGTAAGTGCGTTTGTACATGTATGTTTGGGGGTCTGAAATGGACTAATCTACTTCACAATATTTCTTATGGGAACAAATTCAGTCAGTACTGGCACCTGAACATACTTCTGGAGTGAAAAAATATCGTTAACCGGGGGTCCACTGTATAATGGAATTCTGTATGGTATATTAAAATGAAATGCTTAATATGTGTTATATTATCCTATTAATGGCTACAACATTAAAAATTTACTTCTTTGCATTTATTTAATTCATATTAAGGGACTCAGAAAAACTGGTTAGCTGGACTTGAGTCCTGGAGGTGGGAAGTACAATGCCTGCACTTTAAAAGAGGGTTTTGGGATATTGGCTGTTTGGAGTGATATCTGAACTGTCATATCTGAGCGCCTCTGCAAAGACAGTGATTGTGGGAATGATGGTGAAAGTGTTTCTTTTTTGAGGAACCCCGTCTCAGTGGAAGATGGCGGATGTGTTAAAAATTAAAAAAAATTAAGTTCGAAACCTGTATGAGTCATTCAGTGCAAGACGTGGTGGAGGCTCGATCCTCCGTCTGCTGAGTGCGAGACAGATGCACTTTCTATTTGTACTCGCCTATAAATTCTTCACAGGTAGTAAATATTACAAGGGATTAAAAATTATTAGCAAAAGTCTTCACTTGTGAGGCAAATGTAAAGGTGTGTAATATCCCAGGTCATTTCTCTCTACAGCAGTTTTCTCTCTGACCACTCTTGATGCTGGAGAAGGATCTTTACTTCCTTGGATCAAACCTGATTGCCTTCCATTCCCCAGGCATTGTATGACCCACTGGGTTTAGCACTTCCCCACAAATATAATGATAATAAGATCTTTATTTACTACAAGTACATGTACAAGGTATACAGTCCTAGCTGACATCAATGACATACTACTATATAGAAAGCCGCTTGTTATGCAGAGCATTTCGGGCAAATTAGGTCAGTTTTGTCCCAGGATGTGACCCACACCAGTCGACTAACACCCAGGTACTCATTTTACTGATGGGTGAACACAGGCAACCGGTGTAAAGAAACACGCCCAATGTTTCTACCCTCGCTGGGAATCGAACCCAGGACCTCAAAGTGTGAAGCGAGAACTTTAGCCACCAGGCCTCTCTTCACTTAACGACAGAGTTCCGTTCCTAAGACCACTTCGGTAAACAAATTTGTCGCTAAGTGAGGAGCCATACTTTGATACTGTTTTAATGTCACCTTTGCACCATTTATACCCCTCAAGGAAGGTTCCTTGATGTTGGTGAGGGGCTCTTGATTTAGGGAATTGGATCTGTGCTCCAGTTCCCCGAATTAAGCCTGAATGCCTTCCACATCCCCCCCCCCAGGTGCTGTATAATCCGCCGGGTTTAGCGCTTCCCCTTTGATTATAATAATAATAATAATGCACCATTTATAACATTTCTGGTATATTTTTAAATGTTTTTACAGTAGTGTACTGTATATTGTAATAAATAGAATAGAAGAAATCACTTTTAATATACATTATTTAGGTATGCATACTGGTCCGAGTCGTCGGTAAACGAGTAAGTCGCTAATTGAGGAGAGGCTGTAATAATAATCCTCTCAAAATGTATATCCCTTTAAGGCTCTTGGTCTAGGGAATTGGAGGTATGCTCTTCCTTGGATCAAACCTAATTACTGTACTTTCTACTCTTCAAGTGTATGACCCAAATGGGATCATGCACTTGGGAAGTATAATACAGTGGACCCCCGCATAACGATCACCTCCGAATGCGACCAATTATGTAAGTGTATTTATGTAAGTGCGTTTGTGCGTGTATGTTTGGGGGTCTGAAATGGACTAATCTACTTCACAATATTCCTTATGGGAACAAATTCGGTCAGTACTGGCACCTGAACATACTTCTGGAGTGAAAAAATATCGTTAACTGGGGGTCCACTGTAAATTATATCGAATGTAATAAATTGTATCGGATTCAAATCGTTTTACTAGGGAGGGATGATGCTAAAATTTTTGCCGATGTAGATATTCAGTTTCAGGTCGATGTAAGTACTATCAAAATTAGTTGATATCACTGGTGCTGATACTTTGATACCCCGATAGTTTATATCTTATTGGATGGCCATTGTCAAGTGAGGGCCGACCGAGGGTGCCTTGCTGGCTTGATCCCTTCATCCCTTCTGGCTCCTCAAGGGAGGTTCCTTGATGCTAGTGAGGGGCTCTTTATCTAGGGAATTGGATCTGTGCTCTGGTTCCCTGAATTGAGCCTGAATACCTTCCATCCCCCCTCCCCAACACGTGCTCTATAATCCCACGGGTTTAGCGCTCCCTCATGATTATAATTATAAAAAAAATCGTCCCTTCTGGGGATGTGCCTTGATGCCAGTGCAGGGGGTCTTGATCTTAGGAACCAGATTTGTTCTCTCCTTTGCATCAAACCTTAATAACGCTCAATAGCTAGGCACTATATGACCTCTCCAGGTTTAATGCCTTCTTTTGATTATTATAAAAATGGCCACAAATCTACTACTTTCCCTAATGGGGCCAGTCCCTGGACCCATTATGTACCTCTGTAATCTGTAAATACCTTTGTAACGTGTCATCATTGTGACTAGACCTACGTGGAGTTCATTACCTTTGTAAATTGTGAGTTCATTACCTTTGTAAATTGTGAGTTCATTACCTCTGTAACTTGCTCAGCTATCAAAACTTTGGAGTCCAGTCCCTGGACCAATTATGTACCTCTGTAATCTTTTGACTATTGCCCACAGGATGGATATGAGGTGCATAATAAACATATTAAACTAAAACTAAACCCTAATATGTAAGAGGTGCAAACAATCGCAGACGGGCGATCTTAATTATGCAAGACAAGCCATGGGGGTGGAAATCTTTAGCTCTAGATTTCCACCATTCCTGGCTTGTCTTCCATATAAGAGGTATACAAGTAGGGGTGTATCTACGAGAAACAGTGACTGGAGTTTACCTGGAGTTTACCTGGAGAGAGTTCCGGGGTCAATGCCCCCGCAGCCCGGTCTGTGACCAGGCCTCCAGGTGGTGACCAGGAGCCCCTGTCCAAGCATCTGACACCCATCTTTTATATAACTTAACCATAAAAATCAGCTCAAAAATACAAGTCAAGCTCATTAATCTTCTAATTAACAAACTACATGAAAATTACAGCTACACCTTCCTTATTTTCACTGATGCTAAGTGGTCTATGAGGTGCTCAAATTCAGTTTTTTTCAGTTTCTTATACAGTGGACCCCCGGTTAACGAACTTTTTTCATTCCAGTAGTATGTTCAGGTGCCAGTACTGACCGAATTTTTTCCCATAAGGAATATTGTGAAGTAGATTAGTCCATTTCAGACCCCCAAACATACACGTACAAATGCACTTACATAAATACACTTACATAATTGGTCGCATTTGGAGGTGATTGTTAAGCGGGGGTCCACTGTAATTCTACATTCAGCAGAGCAAGATCACAGAGTCTGCCTTGATCCATGGAGTCTCTCAAATAGGAAAGTGTACTTTTAACTTGCTGAATCATCTCTCACAGCTGCCAACAGAAATTGCGATGGTTAACATTATCAGAATAGCAATGTGAAGATTGGGGAAGACGCTCTCATATCCATACTGAGCAATAAATTTGAAAAGCTCTTTAGGTCGAATGTTGATATCGACTTGATGTGAACATTCTCCAGTACAAAATTTCTTCATATAGCTGCTGTCTGTCAACATCAGAGCTGTACAATTTGGCTAAATTTTCACATTTCTTCATCCACGAACCTTTCATCCAATTCTCCGTGAAGATGATCGAATGTTCCCTTCATGAATTTATCATTTCCTCCCTGGCATTCATCTTTCAACTTCAATATTCCATTCTTAACAGAGACCGAGTCCTTCTTCGAGTGAGTCACTGACCAACACGTCTCTTTCATCATCAAAATGATCTCAGAGAGCTTTCAAATCCAGGGCAGCATGGTGGAAGTTCATGATTGGATCCAGTAGCCTCTTTTGAATACGATCAATGCGAATGATATTTTATTCCAAAATCCTAGAAGTCAGAAAATCGTAACTTAGCATGCAGTTATACAGTTGCCTTGCATCCCTTCTTGTTTCACAGGTCTCATTTTCATTGTCTACCATGTCCTGGAGAAGTTGAAGTATCTCTTCAAGGTGTTTGTTGATGGGCTTTACTGCTTGTCTTTGCACTCCATCTAGTTTTGGACTCCAACTTAACAACCACAGGTACGGCGTTTTTTTTTTTAGCTTTTCCCAGCACTGTGTTGAACGAGAGAAGAACACGTAGAAAGCTTTGATGATTCTAAAAAACTTGACCATCATTGTATCCTGCTTGGCTGCATGTACACCCACAAAGTTGGGTGAATGATTGTCGCAGTTCACAAATGCTGCCAGGTTGTTTTTCCTCACTTGTTCTTTGATGAACACTACTTCTGTGTCCAGCCATCACAACAGTGTTGTCATAGCACTGTGACCGACAGTCTCATAGCTCCATTTCGTCCTTCTCTAGCTGCTTCAAGATATCTTCAACCAGCCTCTCAGCATTCTTCTGGTTCCTCTTGATAAACCCAGGGAAGGACTCTAACACGGACTGTTTTCCTTTAAAAATCAACTTCCATGAACCCAACACTTTTGACATCTGCTCATGGTATGCTTGATCAGGAGTCGAGTCGAGCATGAGACTACAGTACTTGGCTTTACAAATGCTTCTCAGTAAACTCTGGCGAACTTAGGATGCCATAATTTGAATGAATTCGCTCTGGGCACCCAGTGAAAGATGAAACGTGGATCCAGGATTATTTTCCACACGAGTGGGGTTTTCTTTCCCACATTCACTCCGTGTCACTTGAGGTGTGCTCAAGGCACATTCCTTTAAGAAAAAGGAGGAGAAGATGTAAACTAGAAAGAGAGGGACACTCCCTATACAGGCGAAGGCGAAGAATCACAGAGCTGCTGAAAGGGGCCAGTATATTTACAAAACGAGGATAATTATCACATGTGAGAGAATGTATTTCACGGAGCTGTAAACCCGTGTGGGTTATTCAGCCCATGGAGTATTGTAAGCCCTGCACAGGATATACCCTGATGGGTGCATTCTTCTCAGAGTATATGAGTAAGTTTATTTAGGCACAGGTACACATAGGTACAATTATCATAGTGTAAATTACCCAGGACAGCCAACAAAGGACCCATTGGGCTCCTTGTAATATCTTTTTACTTAAACCTTAAAAGTTAAAACAGCTAAATAACTCACCTGTGTAAAAATGCTACATTATTATAATTATTATAATCATGGGGAAGCATTAAACCCATAGGATTATACAGCGCATGGGGGGGGGAATGAAAGGTATTCAGGCTCAATTCAGGGAACCGGAGAACAGATCCAATTCCCTAGATCAAGATCCCCTCACCAGCACCAAGGAACCTCCCTTGAAGGGAAAATGCTACAGTAAAAATAGATGTACTAGGAATAAGATAAACTGAGTTATTTACATTAACGTTGAAGAGAGGATCAGCTTATAATAGGTACCTGAATGTTAGTTTTAAAAGAAAACCCTCTTCCTACTTACTGTAGCTTCATTCATTAGGTGTCTTTTAGCTTTCTTCCTGAACTGGCTCATGCTAGGACAGGCTTTGACATGTACACGCAATCCCTATTAATTTCTATTTTAGGGATTAAAGCATTCTTGGGCCAGACGAGCCTGCCCCAAGGCCGGGCTCTGGGGATAAAAACTCTGGGACTTCATTAGGGACCCCAGTGGAATTAAGTCATTTTGACTTTTTATTGGGATTATCCTAGAGGGACTAGTACCGAACTTGCACACGAAAATCACTCACTACGAAAGCAAAAGACTTGGCAGACGATGCACCATCCCCCCAATGAAAAGCAGGGGTGTCACTAGCACGTTAAGAGACCATACAATAAGTGTCAGGGGCCCGAGACTGTTCAACTGCCTCCCAGCATACATAAGGGGGATTACCAACAGACCCCTGGCAGTCTTCAAGCTGGCACTGGACAAGCACCTAAAGTCGGTTCCTGATCAGCCGGGCTGTGGCTCGTACGTTGGTTTGCGTGCAGCCAGCAGTAACAGCCTGGTTGATCAGGCTCTGATCCACCAGGAGGCCTGGTCACAGACCGGGCCGCGGGGGCGTTGACCCCCGGAACTCTCTCCAGGTAAACTCCAGGTAGGTAATCAACACATATACTGCTATGTATGATAGCTTGTATAATCGTATTTGTATGTACCTGTACCTTAACAAACTTAATGAAGGTACAGATGCAGCCTTAAAAGGCGCGTGTGTGTCCCTGTCTCCTATTATCATGTTCATTTTTACCCTATAAACTACCTTGTCCATAGTTACTATCGCATTTCTTTTGTCTGCTTTCGTAAGGTGAAGTCTACGATCTTTCCTTAATTCACCTTACGAAAGCAGACAAAGCAAATGCGATAGTAATAATGGACAAGGTAGATTATAGGGGAAAATAGCATATTTTTAGAAGATAGGGGAAATAACATGCCCCTTAATGACCCTCGTGCAGTCGACAGGCTTTAAACCTTGTAGGCTGTATTCTCAGTTAATCTCAGCCTGGTCTGTGACCAGTTAGGCTGTGAGTGGGGAAGATAAGACAAGAGAAGGAGCAGATTATGATATCAGGAGCGGCGGTCAAGTGGTTTTAGCCCTCAGTTGCTGGCCTCACACCCCTCGTTACAGTCACAGCCTCATACACTCAACCTACACTCGCTTATTCCCACCTGTCTGTGGTCACAGAGGGTCAAGCCTCAGCTCCTGGCCCCCACCTCTTTGCTGTGTCATTTATTACCGTATATTCCGTGATTTAAATACGATTATAACTGAATAGGAAAAGAGGGGGAGTGAACAACAGTCAAGTGTTCACGAAATAAGTCAGTTCAGTATGTCTGTAGAATAACAATGAAGCCAAGACTATTCTTACTAAATCTGCTTCTCATCACTGGTAAGTACATTATATTTTGCTAAGTGGAAGTAGTACCTTGATGATGTTGGCTGATTAATTCGATTTTATAACCTGTGGACTACCCGATGGTCATTAAGGAGGATTGTAACCTACTCACCTGAAATTAGAAATATTTTAATACCTTAAATAGGGATTTAAAGTAAACTCTGTGTATATACACTGAGATACATACACCTGTGTATATACACTGAGATACATACACCTGTGTATATACACTGAGATACACCCGTGTATATACAATGAGACGCATACACGTCTGTATATACAATGAGACGCATACACGTCTGTATATTCAATGAGACGCATACACGTCTGTATATACAATGAGACGCATACACGTCTGTATATACAATGAGACGCATACACCCCTCAGTGTATATACAATGAGACGCATACACCCCTCAGTGTATATACATTGAGATGCATACACCTCTGTGTATATACGAGACGCATACACCTCTGTGTATATACGAGACGCATACACCTCTGTATATATACAATGACACATACACCTCTGTGTATATACAATGAGACCCATACACCTCTATATACAATGAGACGCATACACCTCTGTATATACAATGAGACGCATACACCTCTGTATATACAACGAGGCGCATACACCTCTGTGTATATACAATGAGACACATACACCTCTGTATATACAATGAGACGCACACACCTCTATATACAATGAGACGCACACACCTCTGTATATACAATGAGACGCACACACCTCTGTATATACAATGAGACGCACACACCTCTGTATATACAATGAGACGCATACACCTCTGTATATACAACGAGGCGCATACACCTGTGTATATACAGTGAGACACATACACCTCTGTATATACAATGAGACGCACACACCTCTCGGTGTATATACAATGAGATGCACACACCTGTCAGTGTATATACAACGAGACGCATACACCTCTGTATATACGAGACGCATACACCTCTGTGTATATACAATGAGACGCATACACCTGTATATACAATGAGACGCATACACCTCTGTCTATATAAATTGAGACGCACACACCTGTGTGTGTATACAATGAAACGCACACACCTGTGTGTGTATACAATGAAACGCACACACCTCTGTGTATATACAATGAGACGCACACACCTCTGTGTATATACAATGAGACGCACACACCTCTGTGTATATACAATGAGACGCACACACCTCTGTGTATATACAATGAGACGCACACACCTCTGTGTATATACAATGAGACGCACACACCTCTGTGTGTATACAATGAAACGCACACACCTCTGTGTATATACAATGAGACGCACACACCTCTGTGTATATACAATGAGACTCACACACCTCTGTGTATATACAATGAGACGCACACACCTCTGTGTATATACAATGAGACTCACACACCTCTGTGTATATACAATGAGACGCACACACCTTTCAGTGTACATACAATGAGAGACGCACACCTCTCGGTGGAGGTATGTGTTAACGAATTGTTAAAATCATGAATATATGTTAAAATTTCTCTAAATGTGGAAGAATTAAACCAGTTTCAATACGGATAATAACCACTGAAACAGAATGGAGTTTCGATTCATAACGGAAGTGACCCGGGTTCGATTCCCGGGTGGGTTGACCATATAGTCAAGTCACCTAACACACGTTTAGCACTGAATGACCCTCACTGGTTTAGTGTTCTTATGAATACTACAATAATAAGAGAAAAATAAAAAATACACAATACCGAGACTGGAATTATACACAAAGTATATGTACAAGGCTGAAGACAAACTCAGTTGGATCGAAACGTTGACGTACGTTTCTCTCCTGTGTGTGAATTGCGCATGAAATAATAATTATCAATTATTATTATTATTAATTATTAATTATTATTATTAATTATGAACTAATCATAATCCTTACAATTGTTACCTCGTTCATTTATCAGTAAACAGATATCCAGGGATACAAACAGACTGTTGTGGGTGGCATCCTGGGGAAAGGGGGGGGGGGGAAGGGATGGTAGTATAGATAGAGCTGGACTTTGAAATGAGCCAAGATAATAACATCTCTTACTCTGTTAGACTCATTAATGTCAATAATGAGACATAATAACATTCACACTTAAAACTTTACCAAGAGGAGATTATGTTAAGTTTGTCAGGAAACAGGACAAGTGTTTCGTTTTGGTCATCTGACCGAGGCCTTCCACAGGCTTACCAGTCTAACCCTTTAAAATTTATTAAGGTTATGGATTTTGTTACACACACACACACACACACACACACACACACACACACACACACACACACACACACACACACACACACACACAAATGTTTTTGTGTGTGTTTGTTTTTGTGTTTGTATTCACCTGGTTGTGGTTGCAGGGGTCGAGTCACAGCTCCTGCCCCCGCCTCTTCACTGGCCGCTACTAGGTCACTCTTCCTGCTCCTTGAGCTTTATCGTGTGTGTGTGTGTGTGTGTGTGTGTGTGTGTGTGTGTGTGTGTGTGTGTGTGTGTGTGTGTATTTCTAGGAACGAAGGAAAGCAGCTGACTTTACTGGTGTACCAAAAAGAGACCTCGTTCAGCTTAACCCGTAGAAATAATTTGTAAATAATACACGTTAATATCTAAATTAATGTGGGTTATCCATCGCAAGACTTAGTATCAAATCATTTAGGTACAGCGACACAGTTAGTCATCATACATAGTAACATGCAAAATAACCACAGTTAGTCTTCCTGAAATGCATCGGCATGATAGGAGCTTTCTTAAATAACAAAAACGCACAATACCGTGACTGGAACGATACACAAATAACCCGCACATAAAAGAGAGAAGCTTACGACGACGTTTCGGTCCGACTTGGACCATTGACAAAGTCACAAAGTGGCACGTCGCAAATCAGTATTGTAATTACACATTGTAAGTTATGCAAGGTAATAAGCTGAAATATTAAGTGAATTTTTGTTGTAATTTTAAGTTATTTCATTAATTTCTGAGAAATTAAGAAAACTCTAGGAAGAGTAAGAGAGCCACAGAAACGATTAAGTAAATAAGTGAAATTAGATTAAGTGTTGTGGTGTAAAGAAACTATGAATGGTGTAGTCAGTGTGTTTTCCTAGCCAGATAATTATCAGTGAGGGTCTGAACAACAGTCTTGATGATAACACCCAGAGATACTCCACACAGATTACTGGAAGACGGAATCACATTGATCACGGGTTATGTCACTGTACTCAAGGCACACTACTGTGTGTGTGTGTATTTGTGTGTGTGTGTATTTGTGTGTGTGTATTTGTGTGTGTGTGTATTTGTGTGTGTATTTGTGTGTGTGTATTTGTGCGTGTGTGTGTATTTGTGTGTGTGTGTGCATTTGTGTGTGTGTGTGTATTTGTGTGTGTATTTGTATTTGTGTGTGTGTGTATTTGTGTGTGTATGTATTTGTGTGTGTATGTATTTGTGTGTGTATGTATTTGTGTATGTATTTGTGTGTGTATTTGTGTGTGTGTGTGTGTGTGTGTGTGTGTGTGTACTCACCTATTTGTACTCACCTATTTGTGGTTGCAGGGGTCGAGTCCTAGCTCCTGGCCCCGCCTCTTCACCGGTTGCTACTCTCTCCCCGCTCCATGAGCTTTATCAAACCTCGTCTTAAAACTGTGTATGGTTCCTGCCTCCACTACGTCATTTTCTAGGCTATTCCACTGCCTTACAACTCTATGACTGAAGAAATACTTCCTACTATCTCTCTGACTCATTTGTGTCTTCAACTTCCAATTGTGGCCTCTTGTTTCTGTGTCCCCTCCCTGGAACATCCTGTCCTTGTCCACCTTGTCTATTCCACGCAGTATTTTATATGTCGTTATCATGTCTCCCCTGACCCTCCTGTCCTCCAGTGTCGTCAGGCCGTGTGTGTGTGTGTGTGTGTGTGTGAACTCGCCTATTTGTGGTTGCAGGGGTTGATTCACAGCTCCTGGCCTCGCCTCTTCCCTGGTCGCTACTAGGTCCACACACTCCTTGCTCCATGAGCTTTATCGTATCTCTTCATAAAGCTATGTATAGATCCTGCCTCCACTACATCACTCTCCAGATTGCTCCGTTTCCTGACGGCTCTATGACTGAAGAAATACTTTCTAACATCTCTGTGATTCATCTCAGCCTTCAACTTCAACTTGTGACCCCTTTTTGCAGTGTCCCATCACAGAAACATTCTATCCCTATCCACCTAGTCAATTTCTCTCACCATCTTTTAACTTATGTCCCTCTTATGCCTCCCATCCTCCAGTGTCGACAGGTTGATTTCTCATATCCTCTCATCGTAGGACATACCCCTTAGCTGCGGGACTAGTCTTGTTGCAAACCTTTGCACTTTCTCTAATTTCTTGACGTGCTTGATCAGGTGTGGGTTCCATACGGGTGCTGCATACTCGAATATGGGACTGACGTACAGTGTACAGTATCTAAATGACTGACGTACAGTGTACAGTATCTAAATGACCCGGTGGGTGGGTGTGTACTCAATGTGTGTCTGTGTGTGATTGAATAAAGCTTATTTTTTTTAATCACATATCACTTTGAGGAATCAGATACATATGCGACACTTGGGCATCTCTATTGCCTAAACGTATCGCCTGCACGGGAGGCTTTTCCAATCAAATACACAGGTACATAACACTGGAGACATTACAAGTGATAAATTTGAAGATACGAGTCCCTTAGCCAGAGTAGAAAGTTGTCAGTCCTCGAGCATGAAGCACTGTCATGGAACCAGACCTTATATACTGGAGAAGCAATGTGAAGCAGCTGGAGGTGACTGATGACCTCAAAAAATACTTTAACTGCCTACATTGCTGTATTCACCTGTATTCGACTGAAGAAGCCTCCTGTGTAGGAGGCTTTTTCAGTTTAATTATATATATATATATATATATATATATATATATATATATATATATATATATATATATATATATATATATATATATATAATCTACACAGGAACCGCCCAGGGAGGTACTACCGTCCTGCCAAGTGAGTGTCAAACGAAAGCCTGTAATTGTTTTGCATGATGGTAGGATTGCTGGTGTCTTTTTTCTGTCTTATAAACATGCAAGATTTCAGGTACTTCTACTTAACACTTGGGTCACACTACACATGCATGTACAACCATATACACATCCCTCTGTGTTCTATTTTCTTACTAGTTCTTGTTCTTATTTATTTCATCTTATCTCCATGGGGAAGTGGAACAGAATTCTTCCTCCGTAAGCCATGCGTATCGTAAGAGGCGGCTAAAATGCCGGGAGCAAAGGGCTGGTAACCCATTCTCCTGCATATATTACTAAATATAAAAGGAGAAACTTTCGTTTTTCCTTAACGAAATGAAAAGCGGGTGACATCTACGACAACGCGAGGCTGGTGGTGCGTTCTCTCCCGGACGCTAGAGAAGGTAGAGTATAAATAACAAAAAAGGCACAATACCGTGACTGGAACAATACGCAAATAACCCGCACATAGAAGAGAGGAGCTGACGACGACGTTTCAGTTTGACTAAATGATTCAAGTCGGACCGAAACGATGTCGTAAGCTCCTCTTTCCTACGTGCGGGTTATTTGTGTAGGGTAGAGTATAGATTTCTGTATGGGATATGTAAGAGAGATATTAATATAACAGTTGTAATAATAGCGTATAACCGTTCAATCTAGTTGAATGGTTATTCCCTTGTCTATGGTCACAGGCGTCTGTGGATCACTTCTCAAGTGAATCTTTCAACAAAATGGCGGTATCCCACCGAGGCAGGGTGACCCAAAAAGAAGAACGAGTGTTTGCTTTTAAATTCAGTAATTTATACAGGAGAAGGGGTTACTAGCCCTTTGCTCCCAGCATTTTAGTCACCTCTTACAACACGCATGGCTTACGGAGGAAGAATTCTGTTCCACTTCCCCATGGAGATAAATAAAAAAGGACAAGAACTAGTAAGAAAGAAGAAAACTGAGAGAAAAGTGTATTTATATATGCTTGTACATGCATGTACAGTGTGACCTAAGTGTAACTAGAAGTAGCAAGACGTACCTGAGATCTTGCATGTTTACGAGACAAAAAAGAGATCACCAATCTTACCATCATGCAAAACTAGTATACAGGCTTCCTTTTTACATTCACGTAAATATCCCAGTAAAACCATACAAACAAAAGTATAGTGTGTATTACCTCCCTGACGTAAACCAGAGCCACTTAGATCACCGGATCAGTTTCTCCAGTTTGTTGTTGTCACGATATTGCAAAAACTTCCTTCATGGGCAGAAGCGATTAACATACTATCTCGGCTATCCACTCCCAAAATGCTTTGAATAATTATGGTCTTTACCGTGTATGGTAACTTATATCATTCAATTTCTTTACAATGTATCATCTTGGTAAATGCATTTGTTTATGCTGTGAACACAACATTTGCTTCCTGTTAGCTCTTTCTGAAAAAGAAATTGTGTGGGCACCAGCTAGGGCCCTGAAGACCCATTAAATAGTCAAGGATTATGAGGAGATTTTTAACATCGTAGCCGAGTGGTAACAATGTTTGCTCTTGTTACAAAGGTTGTGGGATGGGCCCTTAGCTCTTCCTTACACGCATATGATAACTGCAACTAGACGGGGATCGAATCCAAGATATTTAACCAGCCTTCCTGGACATTAGGTAAATTTTTCGATGTCATAGTCCAATAGACCACCATGGTAGCCATTTGACCAATTTCTTAGCTATTTGGGTAGTATGCCGCCCATTCAACTATTTGTTACCCTATAAAGTGCGCAGAAGTCGACTTCTGCGCACTTTATAGTGGACTAAGCCATAGAGAAATTTACGTAGTGTCCCGGGAGCCTGATTGAATATCTTGGGTTCCCAGTGGAAATAAGTCATTTTGTCTGACTTCTTCTTTTGTGGGGGAGGGGGGTGGGTTATCCTAGGTAATTTACACACATGTTACTATGTATGATAATTGTATATATGATTAAATAATCTTACTAGACGCAGAATTGTTACCTTAAAACCACTTGTTTCGTGGAGGCATTAATACGCATATATGTTGAGAAATGTTTCTGCAGGTGTGTTGGTGAGGGCAGCTGAGGGAACCAGTTGCGGACAGGATGAATATCAGTGTCCTGTCAGCCTTGAGTGTATCAACAAGGACTGGTTATGTGATGAGTTTCCCGACTGTGATGACAAGACTGATGAACCACCTCATCAAGACTGCTCGGTGAGTTTTGATAACCCTTCATCCATTAATTACTTTTACCCCTGATGATTGGTATGAACCTTGTCAATAGATACCGAGATACTGGTTTAGAAAGATATATAAGTAAACACAAGGGCATATTAGAAAATAATAATCAGTAAATAATAATTAGTAAATAATAATCTTTATTTACTACAAGTACATGCACAAGGTATACAGCCCTGGCTGACATCAGTGACATACTACTATATAGAAAGACCTTTGTTATGCTGACTATTTCGAGCAAATTAGGTCAGTTTTGTCCCAGGATGCGACCCACACCAGTCTACTAACACCCAGGTACCCATTTTAAACTGATGGGTGAAAAGGAAGAGACAGCATGTGTCTTATGGAAACCACATTGTTAATGTTTCCCAGCCGTACCGGTGGAGATTCGAACTCCGGACCTAGGTGTGTGAGCTGAGTGCTCAAGTGATCAAGCTACAAGGCACCGTAGGACGATGATGCGTTAATATTGGTCAATAAAGAGCCCCCAGATGTTTCTCGTGTATCTCATCACTTATTGGTGTCATTATCCTATAATCTTACCTTTTAAACGGGTGTACCCGTAAACCAGTGGAAGGCGTCGACGCACAAGTTTAGCCAAAAAGGGGTTTTATTAATCCACTTCAGAGAAAAGCAGTGGAAAATATGAAACAAAGCAGAAGATTGATGTAATCAGTCCTTCGGACTAGAGATAATTGGTTCAGTCGTTGTGGCATGAGACCAGACCTCTTGCTATGCTTGTATCAAGGCTGATACGAACAAAGCTGAGATATAAACACATTCTTATCAAAGCTAATGCGAACAAAGCCTTGATACAAATATGTTGCTATCAAGGCTGATACGAAGAAAACCTTGATATAAACATAAGTTCGTATCAAGGCTGATGGACTCTAGACTCAGGAACTGATTATACTTGAGAGTGTAACTGGAAGGTGTTTCGGAGATCAATGCCCCCGCGACCGGGTCCATGACCAGGCCTCGCGGTGGATCAGGGCCTGATCAGCCAGGCTGCTACTGCTAGCAGCACGCAAACCGACATACGAACCACAACCCAACTGGTCAGGTACTGACTAGGTGTCTGTCCAGCTCCTTGAAGACAGCCAGGGGTCTATTGGTAATCCTCCTTACGTATGCTGGGAGGCAAATAAACAGTCTTGGGCCCCTCACACTTACTGTGTTCTTTCTTAACGTACTCGTGGCGCCCCTGCTTTTCACTGGGGGGATGTTGCATCTCCTGCCAAATCTTTTGATTTCGTAAGGAGTGATTTCTGTGTGTAGATTTGGGCCTAGTCCCTTTTGAATTTTCCAAGTGTATATCATCGAACTTCCCCCTTACATCTCCCACTACTTTTCTCCGAATTATTTAAAAAAAAGCGAATGGCGAAACGTTTCCTCGTTGAATATACCCAAGTGTTACCCTAGTGTTTCACACACACTATCCCTTGAAAGAAAATGACGAAACGAGATTATTCGTCCTTTTAAGGGAATAAAGACGCCCAGTGGGTAAAAACAAGACCCAGTTGCAGAGGGCAGTATATTGAGACGTTTCGCTCGTGAAATAGGCTACTGAGACTGTTAATCTATCTCATGAACGATGAGAGGGAAGCCTGTTGACCTCTAGTGTGATCAGCTGAGATGACTGGAAAGGGAAGCCTCTTGACCCCTAGTATGATCCTCAGCTGAGATGACTGGCAGTTTTTCTTCCAGTCATTTAGCAGTAACAAAGCATAAATAATTTGTATTACTACATTAATAAATAATTTAATGCAAACTATCATGTTTACATACAATCTTTACTCAGTATCGACAGGATTTATTCACCGGGAAGTTGGTGAGTGAGACGCATGTGAAGAGCTTCGACCACGAGCTAGGCTTCTTCAGTCCCCAAAAACAAATATTTCTCAAAGGCTGATGGACTGATTACACCAGCTTTACCTCGTAGCTACTGCTGCTTCCAGTTTATTCTCTGTATTTGACTGATGAAATCTTCGGTGTAGGCGAAACACAACAATTACGATACCCAACTGTTGCATATTTGTCTTTCTGGTTAATTTGTCGGTATTAAATACCATTTTGTATGCGTCTCAGGGTGTAGAAGATGAGAGTTGACTTTAATCCTTGTCTTATGGGAAAAAATTCTTATTTGGTGGTGAAGAGATTATGTGACATCTTTTCGAACCCTCGTGCAGTCGATAAGCTTCAAACCCCATTAACCTATTTGATTTTTTCTCAGGGGGACACTGGCGGAGATGCCGACGAGAACGAGAGTGCCGATACGTCAGGTGGGGTAGTGCCGCAGGGCCAGGACAGTGCCAACCAGCCATGTAAGTCTTATGCAGGTTCAGGAGAATTACCCATAATCCTGTGATTACCGTCCACTCGTTAGCAAGAACAGAAGAATGAAGGTTAGAGCTCAGTTTGGGCACTTCATGAGAAACCTGCTCATAAAGTACCCAAACTGCATATGTGCCCCTGAAACAATGCAGCTGACTTTCTGTCAGCGAGTTTTCTGTTAGTGATATATTCAAGTA
>NC_091377.1:2744984-2864984 GCF_038502225.1 Cherax quadricarinatus
AACGTCTCCTCAAAGTCGTATTAGTTGCACTTGTGTCCTTTTACCTAACGTATTACACCATTCGTAAATAATTTACAAATGTTTCAATTTTTGGAAAAAGTGCCTGTGGACTGGAAGGCATTCTGGTTTGATTCACGGGAGGAGAAGCTCTAATTCCTTGGAACAAGAGCCCCTCGGCAGCATCAAGGTATATACTCCCCTTGAAGGGGACGAACAAGCTGTCAGTAGTAGCAAGTACAGCTTGGCTGCTTGACAGGGTAATAATACATGGTTAATCAGGGCTGGGTCTCTGTAAGAGGTTTGAAGGCCACGGTGGTGATGGTGGTTGTGGTGGTGGTGGTGGTGGTGGTAGTAGTTTGAGGTGGTAGTGGAGGCGGTTGCAATAGTGGTAGTGGTAGTTGTGGTGGGTGTGATCGCGGAAGTGGTAGTGGTGGTTGTTGATAATCAGTTAAATTATCTGAAAAAAAGTTATATATATATATATATATATATATATATATATATATATATATATATATATATATATATATATATATATATATATATATATATATATATATATATTTTTTTTTTTATTTATTTTATTATCACACCGGCCGATTCCCACCAAGGCAGGGTGGCCCGAAAAAGAAAAACTTTCACCATCATTCACTCCATCACTGTCTTGCCAGAAGGGTGCTTTACACTACAGTTTTTAAACTGCAACATTAACACCCCTCCTTCAGAGTGCAGGCACTGTACTTCCCATCTCCAGGACTCAAGTCCGGCCTGCCGGTTTCCCTGAATCCCTTCATAAATGTTACTTTGCTCACACTCCAACAGCACGTCAAGTATTAAAAACCATTTGTCTCCATTCACTCCTATCAAACACGCTCACGCATGCCTGCTGGAAGTCCAAGCCCCTAGCACACAAAACCTCCTTTACCCCCTCCCTCCAACCCTTCCTAGGCCGACCCCTACCCCGCCTTCCTTCCACTACAGACTGATACACTCTTGAAGTCATTCTGTTTCGCTCCATTCTCTCTACATGTCCGAACCACCTCAACAACCCTTCCTCAGCCCTCTGGACAACAGTTTTGGTAATCCCGCACCTCCTCCTAACTTCCAAACTACGAATTCTCTGCATTATATTCACACCACACATTGCCCTCAGACATGACATCTCCACTGCCTCCAGCCTTCTCCTCGCTGCAACATTCATCACCCACGCTTCACACCCATATAAGAGCGTTGGTAAAACTATACTCTCATACATTCCCCTCTTTGCCTCCAAGGACAAAGTTCTTTGTCTCCACAGACTCCTAAGTGCACCACTCACTCTTTTTCCCTCATCAATTCTATGATTCACCTCATCTTTCATAGACCCATCCGCTGACACGTCCACTCCCAAATATCTGAATACGTTCACCTCCTCCATACTCTCTCCCTCCAATCTGATATTCAATCTTTCATCACCTAATCTTTTTGTTATCCTCATAACCTTACTCTTTCCTGTATTCACCTTTAATTTTCTTCTTTTGCACACCCTACCAAATTCATCCACCAATCTCTGCAACTTCTCTTCAGAATCTCCCAAGAGCACAGTGTCATCAGCAAAGAGCAGCTGTGACAACTCCCACTTTGTGTGTGATTCTTTATCTTTATATATATAGTGGTATATATATATATATATATATATATATATATATATATATATATATATATATATATATATATATATATATATATATATATATATTTATATATATTATTTAGTGTGTATGTGTGTGTGCGCGCGTGCAAGACAAGCCACAGGGGGGTGGAAATCTTTAGCTCAAGTACTTTCACACTTCTCAGTGCGTCATCAGGAGCTATACAATGTTGCAAGGCAGCAACTGAAGCAGGGGAAGTTTTCTCAGTAGTGCTGTGCGAGTCTGCCACCTGCAGCAGCTTCTCTCAGAAGCTGCAGCAGGTGACAGACTCGCACTGTGTTACTCTGAGAAAACTTCCCCTCCTTCAGTTGCCACCTTGCAACATTGTATAGCTCCTGATGACGCACTGAGAAGTGTGAAAGTACAGAGGAACCAAAGATGCTAGTGTCACAAATGACTTTATTCATGAAAATAATTTTTATTCTTGTGAATAGTGACACTTTAAAACAGTTAGGTGCTTTATTGGTTAAAAAAATAAACTACGCAAACCAACACTAGCGTCTTCTAAACCACATTGACAGTGTCAGTTCCTGAGGTTTATATCAGGTGCCTTGATGTCTGGTGAAGGGGTCGTGACCCAGGGAATTAGACAAGACCTTCCCTTCTGTGGATGGATTCTGATTACTTTTCACTCCCAGGCAGGGATAGATCTACTCTGAAACTAATGAAGCTTAAGATTCAGGGCCCCTAATCCTGGAGGGGCCACAGAAGTCACTTTAGTCCACATTGCGTAAAAGTTTTGGGTTTACTGTACGAGAAGGGGTTGTGAAGGGGTCCCCATAACAGTTCAAACTTCAGGGCCCCAAAAATGTAGGTCCACCACTGCTCCCAGGAGTTGTTTGATCCCTACTGTAAAGTAATAATAATGTAATTAGAGCGAAATGAACTGAGCTCCAAAGAGAAAAAGGACAACATTGAAAATAGAGAAACAAACTGAGCCAAAGTTACTGAGATTACGTGAATATATCCTTGGTGCGGTAAATTTCTTTCATTTTTAGACTACGCGTTCAGCGCTTGATTATGATTATAATAATCTTTTATTTTTTTAGAGAGATATTGTGGGTGAGTGTCAGGTGGATTACGAGGTCCTGGGAGCTTCAGGCACGACTCTTGTCATTCAGAAGACTCGCCACATTCCCTCCTGCATCTCCCGCTCCTCTTCCACTTCCTTCGTCCAGGGTGTTCCCTATGCCTTCGTTGGTGTGAGTATTCCGTTCTGGTAACAGTGTTCGGAACCTCTTTTCCCTGTCTGGTTCCTTTGTGTCATTGTCTGATATCTATCACCATGATCAGTTTATCATGTGTTCATGTTTCTTATCCTTCATCTTGATAAGTAAGACGCAGGTGCAATAGTTAGGTAGTTTTATTCCGAAACGTTTCGCCTATACACTAGGCTTTTTCAGACGAGCACAGAGGAGTCTGCAGAAACAGTAAAGATGTGGAGACAATGTAATCAGTTCATCACCCTTGAAGACATAGTTTTGAGGTGGTCAGTCCCTCAGTCTGGAATAAGAGCTTTGTTCCATAGTCTGGAACATGTCTTACTTATCAACATGTCGGTATTGTTTTCCATTTTTATGCTTATTCATCAGGTAGCTTATACACTCGTCTGAATGAATGTCTGTTTTCATAAATCCCTGTTATTCTATTGCAATATCGTCCAAGTCCTTTAATTCTTCATTCGAAATTATATTTTTGGTTTTACGTCATCGTCATTACTATTATTATTTGATTCATCTTCAATTACTTCTCAATCTGTATTTTTTCTGAAATTCTGTTTCATAGAGCGTCTGATACTGTCCACTTTTCACTTTGACTTGAAATATTTGTGTTCTTCTAGGGTCTTCACAGGATACCACTGTTAAACAGCAGCAGCAAATGCATTCAGAAGATTGGGAAGGGTCTGGTGCAGGAGGCCAGCTGTCTAGAGGAACATCGCTTTACACCCTTCAGCACAGAACAAGGAGGCGTCATTACCACTGTCACTCAGAACCTCACCTTCACCAGACAGACATTCTCGCAGGTCAAAATGGGTGAGTAGGGCAATTCCTGAGACATCTAAACTTAGAGTGTTTTATTAGTCAGGGGGGAAATATCTCATGTTGCGAATGCTGTCACACGACTCTCTCTGTGATTGGTAACTACAGACATATTGGTGTTAAGTATATCCACCCACTTCCCAAACAAAATCATTAGATCACATTGTGTCTTCAACACTCCACTCCGTGAATTTTTTCGGGCACTGACATTGAGCATTCCACTCTTGGGTAGAAATTCCATCATCAATATCTGCTGATGCTAGCCGAGTGGTTAACGCGCTGGTCTGGGAGTTTTAGAACCTACTTGCCATGGGTTAAAAGCTCCACCCATTCCCTGATTTGAATAAGCATATTATTTTTTTATTCCATGTGCAGGCTCCGTGCATGGTCGGACGGACTTGCGCTATGATCATCACAATCACATTCATCTGGAGGGAATGACGTCTGTTCGCGTGGATGATGCTCACCAGTGGAGGACTCACGCTACTCTTCTTCTAGATCAGATCGCTGACAATATGAAGGTAGTAATAGAAACCATACCACGGGCGGGGGTAGAACCCGTGATCAGAGAGTCATGAAACTCCAGACCGATGCGGGTTCTATCCACGCCCATGGTATGGTTTGTTTGCAATCGTGTCATTACGATTTCGTGAGTTAAGGTAGTAATAGGAATAGTTATGACTTAATAATGATCGGGAAAAGTGGGTTGGGCAAATATTTTTGTTAGTTTGAGAAGGACCTGTTTAGTTCTCCTTTCTTATGTTCTTATGGAATAGACAGAAAGGCAGTTTAGTGGTCCCTTTCCAAATTGTGATTTGTGAAATATTCAAGCCTAGGTATTAATTTTGTCTTGGTGTATAAAGTCATTGTTGCTCTGTGTGGAAAATATACTTAACATATTTAACGGGAATCATAAATAAATGTTTAATTAGGCCCAATACATAATTTTAAGCTTATACAATAGTTTTTGTATGATAAATCATGTGGAACTGAACCTATAATAACCCAGTAAAGTTAATGTAGCTTATTTCCAATGGGATCTTTTGACGTGTTTATAAAGTAGAAGGATTTGAAGATTAATTATCCTTCGCAGATTCCGAGTTGAAACAAATCATCTCAGAGATGTGATCTTGATCATGTCATGTTTTAAGGCCACAGCATCTATGTTCCATCTATGTTATGTACCATGTAAAAATTTCTGTTTTGTTGGGTATTCAGGTAAGACATACATGTAGGCAAACACTAGGACATATATATTAGAAAACGTTTCGGTTCTGGGACCTTGTTCACTTCTGATCAGAAGTTATCAAGGTCCCAAGACCGAAATATTTTTTAATAAATTTGTCCTAGTGTTTGCTTCAATGTTTTTCTAAAATCAATTTGCTGGTATGTATTACCAATGTTTATACCAAGTCATACAAGCACTGATTAAGACATTAAGGAAACATTTTGGAACGAACGAACAAGCCACTCGTGACTTAAGAAATCGTAATGACACGATTGCAAATAAACCATACCCCCGGCCGGGATTGAACCCGCGGTCATAGTCTCAAAACTCCAGCCCGTCGCGTTAGCCACTAGTGACGAAACGTTTCCATCATGTCTTGATCAGCGCTTATGTGTTCTTTTAACCTATAAGAACATAAGAATGGAGGAACACTGCAGAAGGCCTACTGGTCCATACAAGAATTTATCGATCCCGCCATATCAGTTCCACTAACTAGTATTTACTTCCTGGACAGAACGAGGGAGTGGCCACAAATGCACCTCGGCTTTTCTTGGATTTAGTACAAGTTCTGCGTCACCTCGACTTCCATGAGCTGTGGGCCATCACAGAACAACGAAAATGGGGCCCCGAACGGTAACTTGTACACACTTTTCTCTTAATGAATGAGGCACTTGTGCAATGTTTTGCCAGCCAGTGGCTTCTTTAGTCCAATACGGAGAAAGGTGGATGAGGAGTTTGAGGTACTTAGGTACTTGAGGTACTTTTTATCAAGATTTTTGGACCGAACACATCTGCTTCAGGCTGAAGGACTGATTACCTCAAACTACTCCTCATCTTCCACGTTTCTCGTCATTAGACTGAAGAAGCCACTGGCCGGTGAAACGTTTCCTGAACAAAGATAACTAAATATTGCACAAGTGTCTCATTTATCAACTTGCCGGTTTTCTAAACCGACAAGTTACTCCATAAAATCAAGTGATCTCCCATGAGGATGGTGTTACGACCGATACGTCGTCGTAAGCTCTTCTCTCCTATTTGCGTTTTTTTTTTTTTTGTGTGTATTGTTCCAGTCATGGTACTGTGCCTTTTTGTTATTTTAGCTAATGACCTGTGTGGGTTCATGTTCCAGGTCAGTGTTCGAAGATGCCTTGCCTATGGTTGGTACTGGTGCCAGCGTGGGCGTCATGAGGGACCTAATGGTACAACATCAAGTCAATGATATCATCACCAACACTTGGCTCACCTCTCTCTCCTTCATACCCAGGTGTGTGCCTGTGTTTGTTTTCTCCCGTAATGGTATATTAGAAGACCGGTCTGCCCCATAACACTCGATGCAGTCATGTGTCACTGTTATCTGGAGTTTTAAGCAAGAGGTGTCAGGAAAGTTACCACAGTCAAAACATTTTGCGAAACGTTTCTTCTAATATGCCCTGAACTATACATTAAGCGTCTTTTTTCACATCTTGTTGGTATCACCAAACCATTTTTCAGTATTTCATGATCCATAACTTCCTCTGTTGCCGTGGTAATGTCTTCGGCTCTCTGCCTTTCTCTGTTACTATATCTCCAATATTCTGCTTTTCTTTGTGACTATATCTCTTACTGTTACTCTGTCGTCTAGGCATTGTCTCCACCTTGCTGTCTTTCTGTCATCATTACATTACACGCAACAGTATAAAATAAGACAATATAATCTAGGCCAGACCTGGACACCATAGTGGAAGCAGCACCCCTCCTGGAATCTCGACCTGTTCCAGCAGACGCCTTCCTTGGTGTAAGCTCGCTAGTACACTCTTACTGCCGCGATCATCCCTCCTGCAGTGTAGACCCACCTGTTCGCCGCGTTATGGATGCACTGCAAGGATTTGTAGCCTCTGGCTGCAGAGAGGAGACTTCTGAAGCCAAGATCCAGGTCAGTGTCTTACTGTTTCTTGATTCTGATTTATTGTATCATTGGTGTATTAAACTCGTATGGAATCTATAAACTCTTGGGAAATGGAAGGTGTAGAAGGTAATTTCAGTCTGACCCACGAATATGAGTGGCCCGTGTTCCTTTGATCAAGAACCCATCCCTGTCATTAAGAAACATTACTGTACTGTGTCTGCACTCTGAAGGAGAGGGGGAGATATATTCAGTTTTGGAACTGTAGTGTAGGCACACCTCTGGCAACACAGTGATGGAGTGATAATGAATGGTGGAAACGGACTGTGTGTTCGCAAAAAAAATGAGTGATCAGTTTCATTTCTACTTAACGGGAATGTTTCATCTCCTGATACAGTATATATGATATAATGGTTACAATTATAATCATAATTTTTAAAGGGGGTGGAGGGATATACCAGCAGAAGGCCTAAGTCACATGACCAAAAGCTCCAGCTGCGGGTCATCATTACTAATACCCGTGTCAGGAAACACTTGTCCTGTTTCCTGACAAACCTAACCTAACCTGATACAGTATCCTAACTGGTGAATAAGAAATTAATAATGTTTAAGAATATAACAATTTATAGTCGAATTTATTTCATTCAAACAAAAAAAAAATCATGTAATATTTGCCCAATCTCTACCACACTAATTATTCTTAAATATTCTAAAATATTCCCCCAACACAAGGAATCCTGAACTAAGAAAACGTAAGAGATTTTTCGTAGAGTTAAGGAACTTTGTAACTTAACCTGACGTCATCAGGCCAATTAGAATAATATACAGTGGATCCCCGCATAACGATTACCTCCGAATGCGACCAATTATGTAAGTGTATTTATGTAAGTGCGTTTGTACGTGTATGTTTGGGGGTCTGAAATGGACTAATCTACTTCACAATATTCCTTACGGGAATAAATTCGGTCAGTACTGGCACCTGAACATACTTATGGAGTGAAAAAATATCGTTAACCGGGGGTCCACTGTATATCTTTCATATAGTTGAAACAGAATAGAGCCTCCACAACTCCTTGTTAAGAATGATCCACTCTAAGAATAAGTAGTTTATTTTGACATGATACATAATTGTACAAAGGAATATACTGGATGTACATGTCAAAAGCCCCTTTGTGTGCAGAGCATTTCAGACAAACTTAATATTAACTTAAGAAAACGGATCATTATATGGACCTTAGATGAGTTACAGTGAGTACAAGATAATTAAGTTATTATAGGTAATGTTGTCAGGCTTCAATAAGTCTAGCAGAGAAGTGTAGTAGTAACTAATTACAGTTTTAAAATTAACTTATAAAAATTACATTATTACACACAATGGTACATCTTAAATTAATTTACAATATGGGATTATTACAGTGAAACAATGTAATACCTTGTACAAAAAAGATCCCTCTGCATAGGTTCTGATGGCACTGAAGGGGATCGGCAATGCTGGCTTAGCCGTGACAGAGAGCATTCCAGACAGTCTGGCCAAATGTTTCTCTGACCCTGTCAACGAGAATGAGATCAGACTAGGTGCTATTACTGCTTTCAGGTAAGATATATAGTATCTATTAGATATATGGCATCTATAAGAAATAATTCTTTCAACGCACCGGCCGTATCCCACCGAGGCAAGGTGGCCCAAAAGGAAAAACGAAAGTTTCTCCTTTTACATTTAGTAATGTATACAGGAGAAGGGGTTACTAGCCCCTTGTCACCTCTTATGACACGCATGACTTACGGAAGAAGAATTCTGTAAGATATTTGTTATATATAATCAAAAATATATCCACATTAGGGGGAGGGAGGCCGAGCTTCTATTAAACCTTCACTAATGATCGTCATTTGTTCAGTATTTAATAATAAGAAATAATTTCCTCCAATGTGTCTCCTGCAGACGGTTCCCGTGCAGTGTGTCGAGACAGCCATTGTTGACAGTGCTCAGGGACATGGCAGAGGACTCTGAGATCCGTATAGCTGCCTACCTCGAACTAATTAGCTGCTCTGACTTCCAGTTCATAAAGCTTGTCAAACACATGCTACTCTACGAGGAAGTTAACCAAGGTAGTATATAAGTATACAAAGTCGTATATGTATATAGAAAAATGTCTCTCAAAAATTCAATATCAAAATACCTTTGTTCTTCCAGCTAAGACTTATGCATTTGTTTTATTGTTTTTTCCTATTGTGGCCTAATGAAGCTTTTGCTAACACTTTTTTTATTTCTTTGGAAAAGAATACTGATTTTTTTTCATGTTTGACGCGATGCCATATCTAAAAGTTGTACAATACAAGTTTTTAAACTTGTGGGTTCATGAAGTGTGTGTGTGTATGTGTGTGTTTTTAAGGGCCGAAGTGTAGCTTTTTTAAAGATCTCTCGGTGTGTATATACACACACACACACCTCTTGACATATGTATGTACATACACACACTTCTTGATATACGTATACACACCTTGGTGTATATATACACGCACACACACACACCCTGGTGTTCAGTTTATTATGTGTTTCCAGAAGGAAACTGGAACGTGTCAGGGCTGTATTTGAATAAATGGTTGAGAAAACAGAAAAGTTGATAAACTTGTATGGGTATTTTTATTCTGGATAATGTTGTATTTATGTGCACTTTCAGTTGGGTCTTTCGTGTGGACTCATCTTCAGAATCTGAAAGAGACAGGTTTGCCATCCCGAGCGGAGGTTCAGGGGCTTCTCTCCAACCAAGAGATCTCCTCCAAGTACACCACCAGCGTCAGGAGGCTCTCCAGGAACATCGAATGGTCAGGCTTCTACGACGACCTCAATGTTGGTAAGTAACTTGTGTTAGGGGACTCCATTAACCCCTTAATCAGTGCCAGATTAATATGCAGGCAACTTGGGTCCTTTCCTTGTGGGGCCCTCCCCAACACACAAAAGAGCTCATACAAAGCAGAGTTATGAGCAGTTAAGGTGGGGGGGAAGATGAATACATACAGAAGTATAAAAGTCTGCAATGAAATTTTAGAGGTAGAAGGAAAGTTGCTTGCTCTGGAGTCACCACCCATCAAGGAAGGTTCCTTGATGTTGGTGAGGGGCTCTTGATTTAGGGAATTGGATCTGTGCTCCAGTTCCCCGAATTAAACCTGAATGCCTTCCACCCCCCCCCCCAGGCGCTGTATAATCCTCTGGGTTTAGCGCTTCCCCCTTGATTATAATAATAATAATCTGGAGTCACCAGCAACTCTACAGTGCTCATCACGGCATTATGCTGGGTGAGCACCCCAGCATAATGCCGTGATGAAAATCAAAGGTCTACCATACAGGAAGGGAGTCTTTTTTGTCAGTGCATTCTACCTGGGTAGCAGCCATTAGCATGATGTCACGCCCTGCTGCCACACTTCACAGTGACTCCTCAGTGCTCACATGGCTGCCATGGTGTGAGGAAGTGTTGCATTTTTGTCTTTCATCCACCCCGTCTTTTGTCCAGCATTCCCTTTGGTTTTTGGGACTATACATGTTTGATTATGGGTAAAAGGAAGTCTTTAACACATGAAACTATAGCTCAAATCATAAGGCTTCACAAAGCTGGGCAAAAGACGAAAGAAATAGTGGAGAATGTTGGTGTGTGTGAGCATTCAATAAGGAACTTGGTGCAGTGTTGCAAGACTGGTGGTGGTGTCGAGTTACCATCTGCCAAACCTTGGCCTGGCCCCTCCAAGAAGACGTATGTTCGTACCCTAACTGTGTTAAAGAAGCAGTTAGAAAGTAACCGCTTCTTTAACATAGCTAAGGTATGAACAGATATCTTCTTGGAGGGGCCAGGCCAAAGTTTGGCAGACGGTAACTCGACACCACCACCAGCCTTGAAACGCTGCACCCAGTTACTCGCTGAACACTTACACACACCATCATCCTCCACTATTTCTTTCGTCTGGTGCCCAGCTTTGTGAAGCCAAATGATTTGAGCTATAGTTTCAGGCGTTAAAGACTTCCTTTTACCCACAATCAAACATGTATAGCCCCAAAACCAAAGGGAACCCTGGACAATAGATGAGGTGGATGAAAGACAAAAGTACAACACTTCCTCTCACCACAGCAGCCATGTGAGCAATGAGAAGTCACTGTGAAGTGTGGTGGCAGGCCATGAGATCAGGCTAACAGCTGCTACCCAGCAGAATACACCGACGAAAATAGACACCCCTGTATGGAAGGCCTTTGATTTTCATCTCAGCATTATGCCAGGGTGCTCACCCAGCATAATGCCATGTAAATAATGCACTGTAAATCCAGCAGGCGTGTGTGAGCGTGTTTGATAGGAGTGAATGGAGACAAATGGTTTTTAATACTTGACGTGCTGTTGGAGTGTGAGCAAAGTAACATTTATGAAGGGATTCAGGGAAACCGGCAGGCCGGACTTGAGTCCTGGAGATGGGAAGTACAGTGCCTGCACTCTGAAGGAGGGGTGTTAATGTTGCAGTTTAAAAACTGTAGTGTAAAGCACCCTTCTGGCAAGACAGTGATGGAGTGAATGATGGTGAAAGTTTTTCTTTTTCGGGCCACCCTGCCTTGGTGGGAATCGGCCAGTGTGATAATAATAATAATAATAAAAATCCAGCAATAGCTTCCCCCATCACCACTAATCAAACTTCCATAAAGAATTCATCCATACCCAAAAACTACTGAAGATTTCTTGTACCTAAGGAAAGAGCGAGAGAGCATTAATCATTCCCCAACTGAACAGTTAACCTCCAGGCCAGGTATTCCTCAGAATGCAGACCAGCCAGACAGTGTGTGTGTGTGTGTGTGTGTGTGTGTGTGTGTGTGTGTGTGTGTGTGTGATTCTAAAGATAACATACTGAGGATTATCTGGTGTATGAAAAGTAATTGATCCCACAACTCGAAATGTTAGTGGATAAGTGTGAGATGGAGACGCCCATTGTTTACAGTGTAATGAAGCAGGGAATGAGGAAAAGAGATCAGAGGGCTTTGGTTTATTGTGGGAAGAGAATTACAGGATTCTGGTGCTATGAAATGCATGTTCTAGAATCAGTGACCAGCCTCAAAACATCGACTAGTTCTTTTCTGGTAATTTTATTATGAAATTGCACCCACAGTTTCCTTTGACTTTCAAAGCTTGTCTTAGCCTGCTGTGCATGCTCTATACATTACATGGTAGAATTGTGTTAATGATAAAATGTGTTTATCGGCAGGAGGAGCAGCAGATATCAATGTTGTGTTCTCCCAGAAGTCTTACATCCCCCGCTCGGCAACCTTCAACTTTACCGCTGATCTCTTCGGACACTCCCTCAATCTTCTGGAGGTAACGCATGCAGTCTCTGTTGGTACACTTACCTATATAGGCATTGAGCCTTCGGTTACAGTGTTAGTCATGACATTATGCCAGGTGAACACCCCAGCATAATGCTGTGATGAAAATCAAAGGCCTACCATACAAGGGGGGGACTTTTTTCATCAGTGCAATATGCCAGGTAGCAGCTGTTAGCATGACATCACGGCGTGCTGCCACACTCCACAGTGACTCCTCAGTGCTCACGTGGCTGCCATGGTGAGAGGAAGTGTTCCACTTTTGTCTCTCATCTGCCCCATTTTTATGTCCTGTATTTCTTTCGGTTTTGGGGCTATACATGTTTGATTATGGGTAAAAGGAAGTTTTTAACACCTTAAACTATAGCTCAAATCATAGGGCTCCACAAAGCTGGGCACCAGACGAAAGAAATAGTGGAGAATGTTGGTGTGTGCAAGCAATCAGTGAAGAACTGGGTGCAGCGTTTCAAGGCTGCTGGCGGTGTCGAGTTACCGTCTGCCAAACCCCAGTCTGGCCCCTCAAAGAAGACATCTGCTCATACCTTAACTGTGTTAAAGAATCAGTTAGTGTTCACCTAATATAACTGCTGGAGAATTGAAAGAAAAGAACCCACATCTTCCCTCAGAAGATGTGGGTTCTGTTAACAGCTCTTACAGAGGTGTCTGAAAGAGCTGTTAACAGATGTGTGTCAGAACTGGGCTACAGTAGTCACCACCAGCTTAAGAAATCGATCCTCTCCAAGCCACAGAAGAAATGTAGGCTGGATTATGCAAAGAAATATCTTCACTGAACTCCTTAACAGTGGTATGAAGTACTTTGGAGTGATGAAGCAACCTTCACTGTCACCTGTAACCATGGTGGACATGTGTACGGGCCCAGAGGTAGTGACCTGCTAGACCCACACTACACATGTGGGACCACCAAACACCCAGACTCATTCATGGTTTGGGGGTGTTTCAGCGCTCAGAGTGTTGGTGAACTCACTGTGTTTCCCAAAAACCAGTATATGAACCAATATAATTACCTGGAGTTATTGTATGACAATTTACCTGAGGTGTTTGACAGATGTGGGGCTAAGATTTTTATGCAGGATGGTGTACTGTGTCATACTGCCAGATCTGTAGTTCTGTGGCTTAAGGACTGTGAAGTGAAGTTCTTTAATGATTGGCCAAACAATTTCCCAGACTTAAACCCTATTGAGAACGTCTGGTCAGTAGTGAAACGAAGTTTACTGGGAAAGGATATCAACTCCATCCCACGGCTGGGGCTGCTCTACATGAGGCATGGAATAATATACCGCCCCCAAACCCTCAAGAATTTGTGTGAGAGTCTTCCTACATGGCTGAGGGATGTGATTAAGCGTAAAGAATGCAGCACCAAGTATTAAAACCTCAGTAAGTGTGCAAATATCTATATTATCATCTTTCATTGTATATATTTATGTTTTGGTACATGTGTGGGGGAGAGGCGGCATAATGCCATGACTAGCACAGTATATGCGCAATATTACGTAGTTCTGATATCTGTACAAGTTAAAGTGTTCAGGAATATGAATGTGTAAATATGTTTTAGCAAAAGGTTAGAGTTAGTGTCCTACTGTTTGTGTTTTTGTCAAAAAATGAACGAGGATTTTTCGATCTACCCTCGTAAAATGTATTTTCCTGGTCTTTTAAATAATAAGTCTGGTGGCCTGGTGGTTAACGCTCTCGCTTCACACGGTGAGGGCCTGGGTTCGATTCCCAGCCAGAGTAGAAACATTGGACGTGTTTCTTTCCACCTGTTGTCTATGTTCCCCATCAGTAAAATGGGTACCTGGGTGTTAGTCGACTGGTGTGGGTCGCATCCTGGGACACTGACCTAAGGAGGCCTGGTCACAGACCGGGCCGCGGGGGCGTTGACCCCCGGAACTCTCTCCAGATAAACTCCAGATAATGTCAGGTTAGAGATTTGTAATATGGAGAGTGACATGATTGTTTTAACAGATTGGAGCGCGGGTGGAAGGGTGGGACCGCTATGCTGACAGTATCTTCAAGACTATGGCTTCTAGCCACGATCCTCCCAGCATCAACAATCCTAAGGTTCTTGGACTCATCGAACAGGCCGGCAAACAGTCCCAGTATCTCGAGAAGGATGCTGAGGTAATGGAATGTTTGGGAGACTGTGATTACTTACTTGTGATTAAGAGTAGAAATTTGCTCAAATTATTATGTATTATATATAATATTGTTTATAAGAAATTATTGCAATTAGTATGTCCAACTTCACCATCAAAGAAGAAAAAATAAGCTTTCAGCATCACTTCATTAGTGTGATTCTGTTCTTCCAGTTTAAAGGACGAAGAATATTTATTTTGTTAGTGTGACATTGTTTTTTTTCAGTAAGAACACTGCTCAGTTTTCGTATTACCCATATGTTGGAGGGTGTATATAAGCCTTTAACTGTATACTGTATAGTTAGTTCTCAATTTTACAGAAAAAAGTTTTGTTTATGTGCGCTATTCAAGCATTGGTATGTGTTTATAGAGTGCAAACATTGACTGACTCCACCATTTTGTAATTTTCAGTTGTCTGTACACATGAAGACTTTTGGCAGCGAAATTTACTACCGTCATCTTCACGGGATGCCTAAGATCATGGAGGCTGTGAGCACTCTCAACCCCGCACACAGGATCCGTCGACTTAATCAGGGGGAGGTATGGTGACCTACCCATTTTACCCCTTCACTTCCATTTCCTGCCTTCCCTTTCCCCTTCCCTACATTCCATTCCCCTTCTTCCCTTCTCTATTGCTCCCTTATTGCTTCACATTGAACAGCACCGAGTACATTCTTTAAAGTTTGAAGGGTAGAAGCTAGATTGTTGATGCGTGATCCAATTTCTATAACCATCACTGTATGAAAGCAGTACTACCAGCTGCCCAGTGGATTGTTGAACAGAGGCAGAGAGGTTGTATGCACGGGAGCAGAAGTGTATTTACACAGAGAGGTGTACATCTTGCTAAATATAGGCTAAGGTTTTACTCTAATCCCTAATTGCCTGTTTCAAAACGTGTTAGCATCATGTTAACAATAGTGAAGCAATCTGAATACCACTTAATATTTTTTGAATCTCCAGGCTATCAACATGCACAAGTCGTGGTTGGCAGCGGAGTCGGCGTTCATAGTGCCTACCACGGCTGGGTTGCCACTGAATCTAAGCCTCACTGCCAGCGTTGCCCTGGATATCCACGCCAGCGGCAACATTGACATCGCTTCCTTCTTCTCCACGGGTCGTGGAGGCATCAGTGGAAAACTCAAGCCTAGGTGGGGACTGTTGTTGGTATTGTGCAGTTCTATGAGAATGCGTTTGTTTCATGTTTGGTGGGCGGAGGATCAAGCCTCCACCAGTACTGTTTCTTTCCACATCAGCAGTCTCCCACCAAGGTGAGGAATGACCCCCCCCCCCCCCAAAAAAATAAAAAAATATTGTCATTCGCTCGTAAGGTCTTATGTTCTTAATGTAAATACTTAAAGTGAAGGCAAGAGGTTTTTATGACTTGACATGCTGAAGTGTGAGCATTTGCAAAAGGATTCGGGAAAATGGTTAACCAGACTTGAGTCCTGGAGGTGGTAAGTACAGTACGTGCACTCCAAAGGAGAGATTAGGATGTTGTAGTTCTGAGGGCCATCTGAACTTTGATATCAACACAATCCTGGCGAAACAGCGATTGACCAAATGATGGTGAATGTGTGTCCTCAATTTTGGGTCACTCGACCTTGGTGGGAGATGGCCCACGTGTTAAAAACTAATAAAAATAGCAACACAAACTGACAATATTATTTTTCTCACAGTGTGGGAGTAGAGGTGGTGGGGTCGATGCTTGTGGATGGTCACGCTGCTCAATCTGGAGCTCAACTGGTAGCAACATTGCACTCTTCCACTGTTGTAGATGGCAGATTTGAAGTCAGTGGCTCTGAGAATATCTGGCTGGATGTCAAGTTGCCCAGGGACAAGATTGACATCATGAACATGACGTGAGTTAGAGATCGAGAGATCAAGATTGATCGATCTCGTGGTTGTGTTCTACAAAGTTTTCATTATTTACGTTATTTTAGTTATTTTACTAAAGTAATTTCAGTTTTTTTTCCCACAACTTTATCTATAATTTTTCGTAGTAAAATTAGCAGACGAAGGATCGAGCTTCAAACACTTCTTGTGTTTAATAACCTACCTGGCTTCAATATTTCATATAAAGTATAACTACGACTACCTCTACTTGGACTACATCTCACTCATAGCCTATATATACCCTCTGTGTCCATGTATTGTTTATAACAGCTTGACAAAGCTCCTGGAGAGCGAAACGTTGCCACAATAAAATGCCACATTAGATGCACTTGTGTCCTTTTACTTAATACATTGTCGGTAATTCTGTAAATATTAATGTGTTAAATACATCTCATTTTTATTGGTAATAAATTTGCATCTGCAATAATCTCTAATCTTAATTTTGTTAAGTATGGAATTTTTAATGTAGACCATTCTTAAAACATTCATCTTACAATCGTAGAAA
Organism: Cherax quadricarinatus; assembly: GCF_038502225.1. Classification (NCBI taxonomy): domain Eukaryota; kingdom Metazoa; phylum Arthropoda; class Malacostraca; order Decapoda; family Parastacidae; genus Cherax; species Cherax quadricarinatus. The sequence goes on from NC_091377.1 coordinate 2,761,723, forward strand.
CTTGGGTTCGATTCCCTGGTGATCAGAGACTTTTAGACAAGTTTTGTTGTATCTTATGTCTGTGTTCACTTCTTGTCCGTCCCTTTAAGGGTGGTTCCTTGATGCTATTGAAAGGCTGTTGATGGAATAGGATCAAACCCGATTACCTCCTATTCACCAGACATTGTATAATCCACACGGGTTTATCCCTTCCCATGAAAAAGATAACGTAGCCATTAGTAGGTACATACATGATAGCCAACTGTGAATGTCAATCTAGGAAAGAACAAAACCTTTAATATGCTACACAACTTAGTGTAATCCAGATATTCTCCTGTTAACCCTTCTTTGGAGGCCTAGTTCCTAGGCCTTTAGCATATCCTTGCATTTAAATGCTACTATCCACAGGATGGATGCGAGGTGCATAATAAATTAACCACTTTGGCTGAAAGAGCTATATTCTTGGGTTATCTGGGGTTAACATTAAGAATATTTTCTTGGGCAGGACGAGTTTGATTCTGGTTCATGGGTCAGCCGAGGCTGGGGTCGAGAGATCTCGGGAGGTAGTGGAAGGTGTGACTAGCGATCGTATGGAATTGGTTGGCTGCTCAGACTACGAACAACAAGTGGGTTCCAAACTCTGCTGGAACCTACAGTATCCTAATGCCTCGAGGGCGCCGCAGAGTCCCTTCTACCCGCTGACTGGACCCTCTCAGTTCCAGTTGGTCCTACACAAGACTGATCCATCCCTAACCACCTACCAGCTGAGATATACCTGGGAGAGACGCCCTGTAAGCAAACATTCATCACTTATCCTTAAGCTGTTCTGTAATAAATGCTATAATGACAGTCACAAGTAGTCCATAAAGAGTAAATGAAAGCTGGATGATGGTTCGACCCATCCTGGGCCAAGTTGCATCTTGATAATGGTCCAGGATGAACCATTTATGGGTAACTTGTGAATTGCTCCAGCCACATTATTGCGATAAAAATGTTGTGTGTGTGAGAAAGTTGAGAGCTTCTGTGCCACATTTCACTCACCAGCCAGAATGTAATTTCGAGAAATGGAAAAAAATATTTCTAATTCTGCTTGTAGCTAACACATCTTGCAAATTTCATGGGCCCAGTGGGTGTGTGTACATAATTTCACGTTATGTTTGGGATTTCAGGATTATCGAACATTCCTGCTGTCAGTGAACACGCCAGGGACCACCACCCCTCGAGAACACAGCGTCAGATACAACGTAAACTTCAGGTCGCAGAACATCTACCTTGATCTCCACTCGCCGAAAACAAACGTGTCAGCCAGAGGTTAGAAAAAATAGTCAAGAAGAAATTGTGAAAGGGAGAACAAGATAATAGATTTATTAAACAGAACCAAGTTACATTATTATTATTATTATTATTATTATTACGTATTATTACTATTGTCTGACTGTTTTTTGAGTTATAATAGGTAATTTACACACGTGTTACTATCATTATCATTTAGTCCACGACAGGATTCGAACCTGCAAACTCGACATCAGTATACACAGTATTTTATCCACACATCCAGACTCCCGAGAGACAATGTTTGTATATAATTTCGCCTGTTTGTAAATTGTTAAGCAAGTGTTACTATGCATGATAATTTGTGTAACTGTACCTAAATAAACTTTCTTACTTGTTAATATCAAATTTGAAGTAGCTTTAATTAAACACAAATATGCTTTCAAAATTGCAAATTCTTTATCATTGTCTGTATTTCTACCAAATTTCAAATTCTTGCAAAGCCAGTGGAAACGTAATGTTATCACATTTACCCTGAAGACTCTCCTTCCTCGGATTAAGGTCATGTGACCTGACTCTGGACACGTGAAATCTCTCCGTGTTTAAACCTCATCACCTGAGTATTTTTATTCTGCTGAAGAGGGCCTCATTGTGAGGTCGAAATGTACAGAACTGTGTAATTAGACAGTTATGCTCACTTTAGTACATTTATTGGGGAAACGTTTCACTATGAGTGGCGTCTTCAGAGACATTATCAGTTTCACCACTCAGGGCGAAACGTTTTCTCAGTATCTTTAACTACATTTTTTTACCATTTACGTTCTCTAGTACTTGAGTATTTTTTGAACATACCTACGTGTGTGTATGTGTATACTCGCCTAGTTGTGGTTGAAGGGGTCGAGTCACAGCTTCTGGCCCCCTCGTCTTCACTGGTTGCTACTGTGCGTGTGTGTGTGTGTGTGTGTGTGTGTGTGTGTGTGTGTGTGTGTGTGTTTTATTGTGTTGTTTTTCATTTTGTTGTTCTTGATTACTTTCTTGTTTTCTTATCTTTTGTTTGTCTTGTCTTTCATTTTGTGTTGTGTGTATGGGGTAAGGTAGGCATACAGCCCCAAAAAATAACTGGAGTGTTGTGTATCCCCGAATCTCACTGAGGATTTCTTTAGCTTCGTGAAGATAACAGAACCCATTTTAAATGTTGTTTAATAATTAATGCTTGGGTTTGTGCCATTGTTCAGCTTTTATTACAAATCGTGAAGAAATACAATGTTTACTTGTTCAGGACGGTACATATGGACGAACATCGACAAACGGGTGGATCTGAATCTTGCCATCAACAACCACGACACTGCCACCTTGTCAACTGGCCTCTCTTCCTACAGCAAGTCTGGCAGAGACGTCTTCACCCCCATCTTCACCCTCGCCTGGCTAGAGAAGGATATCCTTAAGGTCACAGGTAATCCCCTAGGCGCAAACAAAGATTTGTCACTTGAGTATTTAAGCAATTATAATCTCCCCAGAGATTCTACCAATATCCATGTTGATAACTCTTGTGCCAAGAGGTAGACGGGGTGCTGCCCAGCCTGCCGAGTCAACCTCCACTTATTACACTGTTTAGCTTTTGTTCTCACTGAGTAATTATCATACAGAATAAAGTAGCAGCAAACTAATGATGTATCTAATTTAGTAAAAAATTGTAACCCATTTTTTCCATGCTGAACACCTCAAATAACCTCTCCAGTTCTCCCGGCTTTATTATCGTCTCTGTTTTCGGCTGAAGAAGCCTGCAAAACAGTAGAAACTTTTGGCATTAAAGAGTTTTAACCTAATATCTTTATTATATACCCCATACCCATGATGTGGGCGATAGTCAAAAGATAATCTAGGCACATAAGAGGCCCAGGAACTACCTGGACCTGGAGTTTAAATGGAGAGGGCTTCGGGGGTCAACGCCCCCATGGCTCGGTCCGAGACCAGGACTCATGGTGGGTCTGATCAACCAGGCTGTTACTGCTGGCCGCACGCAAACTGACGTACGAACCACAGCCCGATTGGTCAGGTACTGACTTTAGGTGTCTGTCCAGTGCCTTCTTGAAGATAGCCAGGGGACTGGTGCTGTTTCTTGTATAAGTGAACATGATGGAAAGAATAGACTCAGAAGTGTCCCTGTTTGCAGAAGATGTGATGTTAATGAGGAGAATTCAATCGGAGGAACACAAGACAGGACTACAGAGGGATATAGACAGGGTGCAGGCCTAGTAATATCCCCTTGGGTCCCGGATACTTGTTGTGTTGTCTCTGTGTGCTCGTGGCACCCCTGCTTTTCATTGGGGGAATGTTGCATCTTCTGTCGAGTTTTTTTGCTTTTCATAGGGAGTGGTTTTCATGTGAAAATTAGTGGCAATGAACTGTTTACATGTTTATATCTGCCTACAGCAGTAATGAGTTATTTATGAATTCAGTCACGAAAAAAATTAGTGTAGCTTATATGTGGTTTTGAATTATTGATATTGCCTTGTGTTTTAGGAAGGTAGGGCTGAATTTATACAACTTAAGTAGTTATGAGTTATTTACAACAGGCAAGGTCAAGGTATTTTTTCCAGTATGGCTGGTAATATATCCCGCATGTACAATAGGCCTAGTGTCTAATCGATATGTGCCTACGACAAAATAGTAACTAACTGTGGATAAACTACTTTAATATATCTTGAATATGAGTTGGAAATTGTTCTAATCACCGTTTTGTTGCCTTTCCATCATATTTGTCACTGCTGTACTTCAATAATGGAGTCCTTTCCCCATACTCAACTCTGTGGTTGCTGAGGTCGAGTATCTGGTACCGTTCTCACTGTTTACTATGTTTGCAGGTGTAATCGACCTGCGACAGAAGCAGGGAGCAAGGTTGTACGTGGTGGACATGCAGGTCAACTACCAGGTGCCAGACGAGGGAGGGACATGGCAATCTGCCACAGGAACTATCAAGGGTGACCTCAGTGACAAGGGCTTCGTGAGAGAAGCCAAACTGGACGTAGTCTACAGTCCCACGGTATTTATACTCTATCATCATAAAAATATAAGAAAGGAGGAGCACAGCAGCAGGCCTACTGGCCCATGTCTCAGATAGGTTGTAACATATTTATGAAGCGAGAATCGTACACTGATTGGTAATAGATAATCATGGCTGTTAGGTTAAAGGACATAAGTGCAACTAATGTGATAATTTATTGTGGCAAAGATTCACTCTCCAGGAACTTTGTCAAGCCGTTTGGTAACAGCTTGACAAAGCTCCACATAGGATGGATATGTGGTGGACGATAGTGACTAGTTTATTGTGCACCTTGTTTCCATCCCGTGGACGGTAGTGGCTAGTTTACTGTACCCCTCATATTCATCCAGTGAACAGTAGCACAAGAGCATATGGATACAGAAAAGACCTGGGGACTAGGGCTCCAAAAGGGGCCAAGAGGAACACATCTGGATAAGTAAAATATCTACAATTTGACGAAAGCTAAAAAGTGTTTCCTGGTGTGACAGGTGGGAGCCGCGGAAGAGAATATAAGAATAGACTACAGAGAGGCCAACTCCTCGACAGTGTCTGACATCAAGTTTGATCGAACCTGGCGCTGCTTCTTCTCCCAGTTCCCTAACCTCAATGTCAAGGGCCAGTGGCTTCATAGGGTGAGTTGATTATTATATTATTATTATTTTATATATTTTTTGTTATGTAGTGATGAAGTCCACCTCAGAAGTGGATAAAAAGGCTTCTAGAAAAAAACGATCGAGTTTCTTCCTGAAGCAATTTGAATATTCTACTGCCCCTACCAACCCACCTTTTATTTTTTGTTTTCATATATTTTTATTTTTATATTTTATACATTTTTATTTTTAGTGTAAACATGCTATGGAAATTTGTCTGGACTTCCTCCTTGTGAGCTGCTTACCCTAGCAAGCACTGTTTACCCTAGCAAGCACTGTTGACAGACACCCTGAGATTAGACATCCCAGTCTCACAAGTGGCTTATGTGACACATTTCCATATGCAACTGATCTTGCAAGAAATTCCTAACCATATGCACGAATGAAGGACAGACTCACTTGGTGGTGTAGAATATGCCACCTCACACCCCCTAGACTCAACCCCAGCAACTTAGTCCTCTGGTCGCTCACCTTTAGGAAACCATGTGCAGTGGAGGACTTATTCTGCAAGCATTCAGATAGTATTAGTATCCCTGCCTGCATTTCGGATATCCCTGGTAATGGGTATTCCTTAAGCAATATCTATGCAGTGACAGTAGCTTCTAGACTAATACTTAAGAGGAGATGTCCGTACATACTGATCTTTGGGCGTCCGTCTGCTCAAGACCCGCAGATCAACTAAACTCACATTTCCCCAGAATATCATTGGCCAACTAAAGCTGAGAGAAATGAAAGGTATTGTCTTGCTTGGTCAGAGATATTCGGGTGGGTGTAGGTAATCCTTTATTCAGGTACAATATAATAAATGCTCCTAGCTGCAAAGAGACAAAACACACAAATTAGGATGCACAACCTGATGTTGTGAGTACACATTGTACCTCCTAGTCCTGATATATCATTAACTGACACGGTATGGACAGAAATCTATAGTGGGTGTGCATTGCCCTCCCCTGCATAATATGACTATTAACTTGTGTATTAGGGAGGTAATGTGTGTTCCGTCGGCCTCACGCTCTCTTTGTTTACTCGCATGTTTCTCCGCCTCACCTACAGGCGGCACACTGGTGCTGCTGACCCACCGAATTTGACTTGCTCTGTCACCCCATCTCCATCCCACATCCCCCCCAGTTTTCAGCAGGACACTCATCACTCTGTGACATAATCCCGTAGGTACACTGGCGGATGTCTGTTTCTGCATGGTCTTGGAGGTGGCAATATGGGAGTATGTTGTGCAACGGTCTGGCTGGGTGCTGGCTCTTGTGCTTGTGGGAGTGCCTGGTCTGTATGCTCCATGGGTGGTTCTGGGATTGTCGCTGTGTCGTGCAACTGTGGGGGTGTGGTCGCTGCTTCGCCACTGGGTACCTGAGGCAGCTCACCATTCAGTGCTGCACTACATGCTGGCATGGGTAGGGTGTTGGGAGGCGGGGCAACCGGGTATGGTGATAGCGAGGGCTGGATGGCATTGGCCAGCCCCTGAATGTGGTGCAGGAACCGCTGATTGCACAAAGTAATCCGTCCCGAGCCATCCACTTTGACCAAGTACTGGTCATATGGCTTCAACTTCACTACCACACCGGTCTTGTCCCATCTAGTGCTGTGATTCCCAGTTTGATTTTGCACAATCACTCGAATACCGGGCGCTAAGGGGGGAAGCTGCCAGGTGTGGTGCTGTAGATCATAGACTTGTTTGACGAATCTTAGCTGGAGGGCCTCTTCTTGCATGCCCCACATTTGATGCCACATGGGGTGAATCAATGAGTTGGTGAACACCTGCGTTCCCGGAGCAATGGGTAGCAGATCCCGAAGATACTTGCCGAAGTTGATTTGTTCTGGTGACATACTGGTCTGAGGGTCTGGCGTGTTTTGATACTGAAGCAAGCCGGTGGTCACCGCCTCGGTATTGAGACTCCAGTTTGCATCCATTTGAGATGTCAGTAAGTGCTTCGTAGATTTGACGGCTACCTCTCCCCACCCATTGGGCTGTGGGTGGTGTGTGGATTAAAGGTGATGGCTCACTCCCTATCATCGCAGAAGTGACTCCGTTTCTTTTGCAGTGAACTCCAGGCCTCCATCTGTGCTCTGTTCTTCGAGAACACCGAACGTTGCAAAGTAACTGAGAAGAGCCTTGATGAAGCCCTTGGCGCCTGACTTGGATGCGACAGTGTGTGGCCAGCTGCTGAACCTGTCCACGATGACTAGGTACCCAATGCTGCGCACTACACAGAAGTCAGCAGCGATGGCTTGGAAGGGGTTGCTTGGCACAAATGGTTGTACAGGCGGCATACAAGGCTGGGAGGGTGACATTCCCCAGCAAGCATGGCACCTGGAACGCGTGCTCTCGATGTCTCTGGTAATGCCTGGCCAAAAAACGGCACCTACTGCCGTACTTTGCATGCGACTTCTGCTTTGGTGAGCTGCATGAAGTGTCTGTATGACCTCATTCCAAAGCGCCTGTGGTATCGCGATCCTATGGTCGATCATGACGACTTCATCCATGAGAGATAATCTGTCGTGGTACTGCCAGTATGGTTGCAGCTCCTCTGGTAAGGCATCCCAGGATGGTGGGAACCCCAATTCAACTAGTGGTGTGAGCAGCTGGAGGTCGTGGTCAGCGGAGGGGAACGCCTTGACACTCTCCCATGTGACTGCGCCGAGAGAGTCCACTGATGATCTTGCTGCCACCATGAGGAGTGTCTCCAGGTCATTGTGGGTGCCCACCGAGACCCGGATAGGTGACAGAGCACACATTTCACTGGCTGTGTCCTTTGGGTCTGTGGCTGATGGGTACCACAATGTTGCATCTGCTGCTGGGATGGTCTTGCTGGGGATGTGCACGATCCGGCACTGCCACATGAGAGTGCGCTGTTTCAGTCTGAAGAGCCTCAGATTGGTGATGTCGTCTAGTGCCTGATGCCCAAGGATTTTTACAAGCGGCTTGTGGTCGGTAGTTATAACGAGATCCTGGCACCCCATGGTGAAGAAGCGGCTATCTTCCAGTGCCCATGCGACGGCCAAGGCCTCCCCCTCAATTGGAGCATATCACTTCTCAGCATCCCTTAAGAAGTGAGACTCGGCTAGCGTTACCTTCCATCCGTCTGCACAACATCCAGGAATAGTATGGTCACAGCTGCAATGTTTCTGGCGGAGCCAGTAACCCACCCCCATTCTAGACCAGTCAGGGTTGAGGCACGTCCTCTTGCTGGGATCAAATATCTCGACCCCTGCTTTAATGGTGTTGATGATTGCCTCCTTTGAGCGATGGAACGCCTCTTCCAGGGTTGAGTCCCATCTGAAGCTGACCTTGGGGCTGAGGAGTGGCTTGAATGGTGCCATCATGTCCGTGGTCCTACCGTAGTGCGATACCTGGTTAACGAGACTAAACCAAGCCCGTACATCCGTGATATTGGCTGGTCATGGGAACATTGCAATGGCATTCAGGTACTTAGGTAGGGGTCTCACTTCGGACCAGGCTATCTGAAACCCTGCGAACTCCACTTCCATCATGGCAAACTGAAACTTAGCTGGATTGAGGACCACAACATTGCAGCCTACGACTTCCAGATAGTCAATCACTTGCCACCAATGTTCCTTCAAATCCGTGTCCCATATGATGGTGTCGTCGACGCATTTGGTTTTTCTAGGTACATCAGCAATGATGGTGTCATACCGTTGCGTGTAGGCGTCCTGCAATGCGAGGAGCCCATCGGCGCACAACAGTAGCAGAGCCTGCCTTGCTCCATCAGGAATGTTGTCTTGTGATGATTCTCAGACCGGATCTCAATGGAGTGAAAGCTGTTCCATGCATCTGTGATGGTCTTGAACGTATTAGGTGGAACAGCCTTTGCCTGTTTAATGGGTGGTACAGTGTGATGGGTCTCCCACACACTGTGGCAATTTAGCGGTTGCAGATCCACCATGCAATGGGGCATGCCATCCAACTTGAGTGACAAGACCATACTGTGGAGCCAAGTTATAGATGTGTTCAGAGGCACTCGCTCTATGACAGCCAGCACCACATCCCTATCCAGTTGGTCCTACACTTCCAGTTGCCAGTGAACTGGGATGTTTGGAGGTCATCTGGTCACTACCGGTTGCACCTCTGGGTCAACCTGAATCTCCATTGGAGGGCCCATCATCGCAGGGAGCGGCTGGTGTGGGCATATGTTGGAGGTCGACGAAGCGTACCTCTCCAAGAGCCATGTCTTCATCTCCGCCATGGGCTCAAGTGATGGTGCTATGGGCAAACTGGCGGGACAGGGAGGAAGTGCTGTGCGCCGTAGGCACCCACTGGGGCTGGTATATGTATGTGCTGCATTCCCACACACACCGGTTTCTGTCACACCAATTTTTGGGAAGTCAGGTCCGATAACCTTCAGCTGTTCCACCGCAACTCGGCTCAGATAAAACCGGCTGGTGGAGTCCATGACATAGACCACTGCAGATGTCTTGAATTGCTTCCCTTGTTTGTTGCAACTGGACAGCGTGAGGAACACAGCACCCAGAACATTTATCTCCGCATTATTTGCAACCATAATGCATGTGGAGACACGGGTGAGGTGCAGTTGGCGTAAGCTCAACTTCTTGAGGATCCGCAGTCCCATCAGACAGGTCTGTGCACTGGAGTTGGTGATGGCCGAGATACAGGCTGACCGCTGTGGTGGACACGGTGTCCTTGTCACGTCATAGGCCTAGCCGTCCACGGCTACTGTTAAAGATAGCGTTGAATGAGGCAGAGCCTCACCTGCACAGGAACCTATCTCGGTGGTAGCCACATAGTGAAACAGCGCCTCCACCGACCCACTGGATGATGGTGGAGATGACTTAGGGGGACGTGGGTTGTTCTTTTTCCAGCATCCGAGCCACAACGTGAATTACTCGAGTTTGCCTCTCACCATACCAGACTGGGGAGTGAGAGAGCCACACTGGCAGCATATCTTGCATCTCACCTGGGCCTGCTCACCATGATCCTGTGTGGGCATCCCACATTACTGCGGGGGGGGGGGGGGGGGGGGGGGGGAATGGTAGGGGGCGTGGAAAGAGACATATTTCCACAGTACCTCGAGAAGCCTCTATGATTCTATGTTCCACAGGCCAAGTATATGTAGACACGTGGGGGCAACGGGCTGCTGGTCACGGCACCTGTTGTCTCGATGGTGTCTGGTCTTAAAAGAAAAAGATAATGTCTCTCTCACTCCCTTCTGCCTTTGTTCAAGCATGGAGGTTGCTAGCTCAACTTGTCTAATATAACCTAACATTCACTTATATTAAGGTCTAAGGCTACGTTATTAATATCTACAGTTACGTCATTAATTCTAATATTAGTTACTAACTGTATAAATCTACCTAAACCTTCCTTGAAGAGCATATGTATGTCAATACGCGCACTTGCTGCCTCCGCCAACTAGGGTGTGTGTGTGTACTCACCTATTTGTACTCACCTATTTGTGGTTGCAGGGGTCGATTCACAGCTCCTGGCCCCGCCCCTTCGCTGTGTGTGTGTGTGTGTGTGTGTGTGTGTGTGTGTGTGTGTGTGTGGATGTGGATGTTGAGGGCTCGTACTGCTTATTTACTGCTTACACTGTGGAACTTCGGGGGGACCAAATAAGTTTCCACGCATGTTATTAGGATTTTATATGCATTTGAAAATGAGAAAAGGCTATGATTCACTGTACAGAATTTTCACTTTACAGTAGTAGCGCAGAACATAATTTGCTGTATAACTAGGGCCCTAAAGTAGCAGGTATATATATTTAATACACAAGCCATCTCCTACCAAGGTAGGGTGATTTTAAAAAAAATGCATTCACAATCTTTCAGTCAATAGCTCTGTTAATGGAATTGCGCAACATCCCCACCTGCAACATCCTCACCTGCAACATCCTCACCTGCAACATATCCACCTTTCCTTCAGAGTGTACTTTCAAACATAAGAAAGAAGGAGCGCACCAACAAACCTACTGGCCCATGCTAGGGAGGTTCAAGTCACACCCACTCATATACTTGCCTAACTTATTTTTAAAGCTACTGAAGGTTTTTGCTTCAGTAACAATTGTTACGAAACCAATGCTTTCCTAAATCCTTTTGTTGAGCCTCTAGGACTCTAGTCTGGCAAATATAAAATAATTAATGTGTGAAGCTAATAAGGTTATAATTGCAGTTCTTTTTTTGTTTTCTTTATCCAGCGTCATTTTGGTTCAGTGGAGAACAATTTGCAAATTAACTTGGGTGAGAACTTCGAAGATCCACAACATCGTGTTGACATTTTCCAGGCCTTCACAGTGTACCTGGCCGACCACAGCACCACCCTGAACTCCACCCTCAGTGTAAAGGTACTTCAGGGCTAGAATGAATGAGTTGAAAACTGTGCTTGAGACTGCTGAAATGCCATGTTTTCGCAAAAACATAAGCAATATGCCTGACCACCCCAAGTTGCTGGAGGATCCAGGGCTGGAAAAATCACAACTAGCCTCGACTCTGGAAATAGAAATTGGATAACGTTTCGGGTTTTTCTAGACCTGAAAGTTGATTATGGTCGGGTACGGGTGAAACGTAGTCTGGGTTTACATATCCAATTTGTGGGTTAGTTGTGAAGAATTCCTTACCTCATTTTGTAACTTAGTTACATCCTAAATTTCATGATGTGCAGGAAGTCCACAACTTTAGTTTCATTCCTGATATGTCAATATACAATTAAATTGTCGCCCTGTTGTTTCAACTTGCAAACAAGTGATTTGTTTGCAAGTTGAAGGTACAAAGAATGCTTGACACGTGTTACACAGGTTTAGTTCTTATGATTATAATCATAACTGACACTTGTAGCAGATGTGTAGTTAACTTTTTTTGAAGGGTTCTTGATCCGAGGAATTAGTGGTTTCCTATCCTTCCTCTGATCAGACTTGACCATCTCTGACCTTCCGAGAACTGTATGACCATTATGCTGAGCACTTTTCAGTGAATACAATAATAATAATAATAATAATAATAATAATAATTTATTTTTTATTTGATATTACTTAGATTTTTTTGTTTATTTTTTTCATATTTTTTTCCATTTAATTTTTTTTTATTTTCATTTCATTTTCCATTTTTATTATTTTTTTTATTTTTCATTTTATCCTGTATTTGTTGCAGCACCAAAGAAGTAACCTGGACCTGAAGGTGGGAGGAGACTGGTTCTACGATCACCACGTCCTCAACACTGGCTTCCTCGTGCAGTACGCTACAGGTAACCCATCATCCTCAAGCTTGTAGAAAGCAAATGTTGCAAAGCTAGCATTAACACGCAGAGCAAAATGTAGCAATGAAAGTCACTCTCAAGCCTGTAGAAAGCATATGTTGCGAAGTTAGCTTCTTTACAGGTCCTGTCTTATTACTTGCTTGACCTATCCCTCCCTGTGCTTACCTAACACTCCTTACTCTCTCACTGTGAGAGGTACAACTTTTCCTATAAATTCATGCTCTCTTTTCACTTGTGTATCTGCTGTAGAGGATCCCAGAAGAGGGTTGAAATATACAAATCAATCAGTCTGTGTTTCTACCTCTAAGTGGGTTATTAATGAGCATAATTTCTTGTTCATAGACCGACAGGTGGAGTCACGCTTCCACATGAAGAAGGAACGTTCAGTGTTCCTGGACACTTTGGGTTCCTGGTACTTAAAGGTCCCAGATGTTGTCCACTGGGAGGTCAAGGGTCATGTCAAAGAGAAGAGAGGCAAAATATATACGGTAAGTACGAAGAATGTAAATGGATTCCTTTGTTCCCACTGTATCATTGGATATTCCAGTGTAATATTGACATTTTTATCTCTTAGTAATAAACGTGTAGGTAAGACACGTGCATTTTTTAACACTCCAGCTGTCTCCCACTGAGGCAGGGTGACCCAAAAAGGAAAAAAAGCATAAAGTTTTTATTTTATGTTTAGTAATACCTAGGTAGTAGGTTGGTGGACAGCAACTACCCAGGGAGGTACTACCGTCCTGCCAAGTGAGTGTAAAACGAAAGCCTGTAATTGTTTTACATGATGGTAGGATTGCTGGTGTCTTTTTTCTGTCTCATAAACATGCAAGATTTCAGGTATGTCTTGCTACTTCTACTTACACTTAGGTCACACTACACATACATGTACAAGCATATATATACACAACCCTCTGAGTTTTCTACTATTTTCTTTCTAGTTCTTGTTCTTGTTTATTTCCTCTTATCTCCATGGGGAAGTGGAACAGAATTCTTCCTCCGTAAGCCATGCGTGTTGTAAGAGGCGACTAAAATGCCGGGAGCAAGGGGCTAGTAACCCCTTCTCCTGTATAAATTTCCAAATTTAAAAAGAGAAACTTTCGTTTTTCTTTTTGGGCCACCCCGCCTTGGTGGGATATAGCCGGTTTGTTGAAAAAAAAAATTTAGTAATACATGAGTAGAGGTTATATGAACTTATTAAAGACATTTATTAAGGAAACAAATACTGTCAGGAGACAAATCTAAAGAATTAAATCTCTTTCCTCTCTGATCTTTCATTTAATGTTCTGATTAGTGCATACGTATCTTGTACCGAAAACTGGTCGGTACTACTGTATCAGTTCCACTTAGTAATACAGTAGTACAGGAGAATAAAAGGTGACTGTGGAATACTGATTTACTGACCACTAGGGTGGTCAATAAAATCAATCTTAGGTAGTTAAGGAATAGTGGTAACGAGAGATGTATATGGCAGATTGCGTCATTTAGATTGCCTATTTTGACAGAAGAACTTTGAGGACCTCTTCAATTTGACATAGTTTTCACACGCAAAGGACGTTTTATATTGTGGTTTCATACAATTTACATTGTAGTATTACTGTTAAAGTAACCAGAATTAGGCCTAAATTATCTGCCTAGGTTTTCTTTGCACCTAAATATCATATCTCCATGCACTTTAATTATCTTACATTCTGCAGTTTATATATACCGAATTATTCTATCAGTTAATTTTATGCTTATTGTATTTCAAGTCTGCTCAAAATGCACTGCCTTCAATCTCTTATACTGTACATACGAATCATTTTGATAATTTTTTGAAAGCCTAATGCTCGTGTGATTCCATCTAACCAACACGAGTGTGTGTATATTGACAGTTCGAGGGAGAAGCCAAGTCAGGCAGCAACTGGCGTGTTGAGGTGGGTGGAGCATATGGTGACTTCTCATCACGTCTTGAAGAAATCCACAACTTGCTCCTTGACATTACTCTCTCCCCCTACGGCCTCACCAGAATCAATGCCACTTTCCATGCCAACGACCGACAGATGAGCCTTGAGACTAAAGTAAGCAAAATCCACTTCAACGTAAATGATCAATTGAAATCTCAAATGCTTATGAATAACATTTTTTCTTAAAAATCATTATATGGTATGCAGAGCATTTATAATCATGGTAAGCACCAGTTCATAGGGGGTCATATAATATTTGGGGAATGTCAGGCAGTAAGATTTAATCTAAATAACTGACAGGTATCTTCAGTTCCTCAAGTCAAGAGTTCATCACTAGCACCAAAAGTACCTCTTCTTGAAGAGGTGAATATGTAGAATGATGGTTTAGTCTCCGTATCCCACATCTCTATACATGACGAAAGTATGAACCATGCTTTCACAGGAAGGAGATTATTAATAAGGAATTTTAAATCGTCAGGGATCATACAGTCTCTGGGGAAATGACTGGGAAGCAGTCAGGTTTTTTAAAAGAAACGGGATAGTAATTCCAGTTACTTGGATGAAGATCCCTTCACTGGCATCATGGCACCCACATTCTCTTGACAAGGACTTATGCACTGTCTGCACACTGTCAGTCAGTACAGAGGCGTGAGAAGGTTTCTGAATGAAATGTGTTTTGTCGAAGTGACTTTAGGTATCTTGTGTGTCCAATATGTTATCTCAAGAGTATGGATTATCACATCTGATAGCGATTGAGGGATGATATCCAGGAACATAACTGCCTGTTGAGAAAAAATGTTGCTTTGACCCCCAGGTGCTGACGAACGCTGGTCGAAACTATCGTGTACGTGTGGAGTACGAGAGCGGTTTGGACCACCTTCAGGCACAGGGCCACAACCTTCACCTTGAATTACACCTTCCCAACCAGCTCTACACCGTCAACACTGCTATCACCTTCGGCTCTGTCATTACCATCACCAATGAGCTTCATCTGGACAGGTGAGTTGTGATTGAACCAGGGGGTGTCACAGCAATACCATGGTATCTTGGTACAGAGGACATCATCTACTGAGCCTGTAGTTATGAGTGAGAGGATTTTGCTTTGGGGATCTGCCTATCATGGGTCAGTAGGCTTGCTGTAGCGATGCCATCTTTGTGAGAGGGAGGGCGAAAGGAATAGTTGAAAGTGAGGGACGGAGAGAGATATACAAGATGTCTCGGCCTTCACCCACCCAATGATATTGGGTGAGTAAAGGCAAAATTTGACATTACACCTGTTGCTCCCTGTTTATCATCAAATAGGTACTCGGGTATTACTAAGTGTTGTGGATGACATCCTGCAGGGAGGTACAATAGTACAAATTTGAGAGGGCCAGACTTAATAATAAATTGATAGATAATGACTATTTGTAAATTCATTTGGGTAAAAAATGAAATTTATTACATGATCAATTTTTCCCTTATTGCAGGATTACTATGATAAATCGCGAAATATGTGGATTTTCATTTTAAATAGTTTACCACACTGTGTTAGAAACTAAGGTACCTTTCATAATATGGTGGAAGAGCAGTCATATTACATAAGATTCTGATTAAACTGCTTCGTATTACTTTTTCCATTGTTGTCAGGAACCGAGACATTCACATGAGTCTAATAGCGGACATCTTGAGGCCCAGACGGAGAGGGTTCCAAGCACTCCTCAAGTGGGATGCTAACAGGTCAGTTACTGTAGCTTTTTCTTCGTGTTTTCTCCTTAACCTTCTCAGTACATGTTGATTTCTCCTAGTTTTCATTGTTGCTGATAAGACCTTGTACTAACAGGGATCCTAACCAGAAGATGTACTTGGAGGTGCTGTATGAAACTCCCAGTGATAAGGAGTCTTCCTTCACCATGAATGGCCTTCTCTTCTTCCTAGGACAACAGTACCGTGCTCACTGGAGAACCCATGAACAGTGTAAGTTAATGCCACAGTGAGGCTTGTTTCTCATAAAGTACCTGTCAATACTAGAAATACTAATTATATAACATGTTACATAGCCTCTTGATCTGTCTTATTTGTTTTCACGACTGTAAGAGAATAAGCACCCATGACTATAGCGATTTCAACATCTCCCTACATTACATCCCTACACTATCAGCACACAAAGGTGACATTTCAGCCAGCTGCTCACTACCGAAGTAATGATTACATCGATATGTTTCAGTGGCGTATGTGGAGCGAGACCTGGTGTGGGAACACAAGAATGAGGGAAGCCTCAGCTGGATGGATACAAGTCGTTCAGTGCAGGCCATTACCGGTAACATGACTATGCGCTTCAGGAGAGGCGAGACGGCTGAGCTTTACGGAAAGTTTGACCTCATTACACCCTTCATGCACTGGAAAAAGAACTACCTGGAAGTGAAGTAAGTGATGGTGAGATTGTATATCTTCTGTATACAGTGATAGTGAATGATGAGAGTTTCTTCTTTTTTGGGTCACCCTGCCTTGGTGGGAGACGGCCGATGTGTTAAAAAGAGTTTGCTGATGAGGTCCTTAAAGTGAGGCCACAATATGCAATTATTATCTAAACTTCTGTTTTTGTTACCTTGATTTTATTTGTGCCATTAAGCATTGTTTATTAATAAAATTAATATGTTGCTGAATCAAAGTGAGAGTATAGAAATACCATAATTTAAATTTCATTAATATTATGTGGTGTTGGACAGGTATTTCCGAAATGCAGACCACATCGAGAGTACCCTAGGGTCGCAGTGGCATGATGGAGAGTTCATAGACTTGCAGCTTCTGGCACAGAAAAAGATGGACAATGCTAATTTTATGATTGAGACCAAGCTAGATGTAAGCTCCTCCTTCCAGGGCCTCGTCAGTGCCAGCACAGGAGTCAAGCTGGAGAAGAAACCCAACATTATAGACACTAACTTCTATATCCAGGTTAGCCATCAGACGATAAGTGATTCACGAAATCGTAACATGACTAAACAAATCAGGGAACTAGTGGGGCTTGAACCCATCGCGAGTGAGTCATAAAACTCACAGGTCAGTGAGGTTCTGTTATTTATTAAGTGGTAGTGTTACTTGAGGGATTGTTATTACATCAGGGACAAGCGTCTCCTCACACAAGTTTTAATCACAGCTGACCAGTTTAAGAGTCGACTACTTGAGGCATAATTGTATGAGTATATATGTTAATTTTATCTAGTTTCTGATTTCCTCCGCCCCTCAAGGAAGGTTCCTTGACGTTGGTGAGGAGCTCTTGATTTAGGGAACTGGATCTGTGCTCCAGTTCCCCGAATTAAGCCTGAATGCCTTCCACATCCCCCCCCCCCAGGCGTTGTATAATCCTCCGGGTTTAGCGCGTCCCCTTGATTATAATAATAATAATCTGATTTCCTCCCACTATAATAGAAAAAAAAATCTTTTTAAACACAGATCCATCACAACTCGAGGTTAACATCCTTATTCATATATTTTTTTTAATTGGTTACACGAGAATTATGTTGCTACTCTATTTTCTATAGCAGCTGCTTTGTTGGAATTAAAGCTATGTATCTGAGCCATATTCCATCATAAAGGACAAGTTTTAGTTTTGTACATATGGTAATGAAATCGGTCAAGCTAATCTGGGAGACTTCAGCAGGGCAGTAAGGATATGATCAAGCAATTTACTGTTTGTGTATGTATTGGGATCATGATGAGAAAAGTGTTAAGATTTTTAATATTACTCATCCCATCTTCAGTGTCTTACTTTCGGCAGTTCTAAAATGTTCCTGCTTTTGAAATTTCAGTGATTTTAGTAACCTACTTGTACAGCATGCTTCTGTTTTTTTTTTTTTTTAAGTAGACTAACCTGTGAGTAACCATCTTCAGAGCAACACTAAGTTGTATGCATCTGTACACAAATAACCCCCACATAGAAGAGAGGAGCTTACGACGACGTTTCGGTCCGACTTGGACCATTTACAAAGTCACACTTTGTAAATGTCACTTTGTAAATGGTCCAAGTCGGACCGAAACGTTGTCGTAAGCTCCTCTCTTCTATGTGCGGGTTATTTGTGTATCGTTCCAGTCACGTTATTGTGCCTTTTTTTTGTTATTTGTATGTATCTGTTTACAGTGGGACACTGACCGCTTGGAGATTTCCTTAGAGGGAAAGGATGATAGTTTATATGACGAGTTACGGTACTCTGTCTTCGGTCAAATACTGACCACCATCCAGGGCTACCGTGAGATGACCTCAGCTGTCGACCTGATTCTCAGGTCCTCCGCTATTGACCTTAAGGCTACCACTAAGTGGGAGGGGCACAGCTACGAGGTTAATTTCAATGGTAAGAATCGTCTGTTTTGAAGGAATACTGAGAGTTCCCATATCTGAAAAATTATAAAAATGTTTAATTAAGAAATTTTTAGATGTCAAGTAGGTAACCCTCTTGTTGAATAAGATTCAAATGGCTTGTACAAAAAGTTCCAAAAAGATCTAATACTGTCATAAAACCACCGAGCAAAAAATTAAACCTCGTGGAAATAGACATTAAATACAAAGTTCATAATGAATCCTGCCTTTTACGAGGCAGGGTAACCCAAAAAGGAAGAAAAGCTTTCATAGGTTTTTTTTTTTTTTCAAAAAAACCGGCCAAGGTGGGTGACCTAAAAAGAAAAACGAAAGTTTTTCCTTTTTACACTTAGTAATATATATAGAAGGGGGTTACTAGTTTCTTGCTCCCGGCATTTTAGTCACATCTTAAGACACGTAGGTTATGGAAGAACGCTTCTTCTCCACTTCCCCATGGACATACCCTCATTATTAAATATGGCCAGCACGGTTCAACAATTTTGCAGCGTGTAAAGAATCGTACCCCTAATATTTACAAGAAAAATGTTCGTCATACTTATAATATTTACAGGAAACTGTTCCAATCGTACCTATATTTACAGGAAACTGTTCCAATCGTACCTATATTTACAGGAAACTGTTCCAATCGTACCTATATTTACAGGAAACTGTTCCAATCGTACCTATATTTACAGGAAACTGTTCCAATCGTACCTATATTTACAGGAAACTGTTCCAATCGTACCTATATTTACAGGAAACTGTTCCAATCGTACCTATATTTACAGGAAACTGTTCCAATCGTACCTATATTTACAGGAAACTGTTCCAATCGTACCTATATTTACAGGAAACTGTTCCAATCGTACCTATATTTACAGGAAACTGTTCCAATCGTACCTATATTTACAGGAAACTGTTCCAATCGTACCTATATTTACAGGAAACTGTTCCAATCGTACCTATATTTACAGGAAACTGTTCCAATCATACTTAAAATATTTATAGGAAAACTGTTCTTTTCGTATCCACAATTTGAGAACTTCTCTTATCACACACATAATATTGACAAGAATGCTGCTGCCATAATATATGAAGAAACTGTATATGAAACAAGTAAGGCATCTGGTGATTCTTTTAACTAACGAACAAATCGATAAAATCTGCAAAATCAATGAAGAGGTAGTGGATTATTTCTCAGAGTTTAGGCCTTAGCAAAAGTAACAGCATTACATAGTACTATTAATCTGTACACAACCCCCACATTGGAGAATGAAACTTATGACGACGTTTCGGTCCAACTTGAACCATTAACAAGTCACACATATGCTGCTATGTATGATAATCTATGTAACTGTATTTGTGTATACCTGAATAAACTTACTTATTTACTTAAACAAAAGCTTATATTGTTCCAGTCACAGTATTGTGCATTTTTAATTATTTTTAATTTGTATATCATTGCCTTTCTTCACCTGCAGGTGATGTGTATACTGGGATGGAGTATCTGCGCAGTTCCCTGGTGGTTAACTCCTTAGAAGAAGATGTCATCACTGCTACCATCCTCCTGTACCTAGACCCTCAAGCTATGGAAGACAAGCTCTCGGTATGTCCCGTGACATCTATCACTTCAGGAGAGAGATGTGACTCGTCTGTATGGTCAGGTCACTATACTTGACGGCATAGTCTGTAAGGTCAGAGGGTTAAGTTTCTTACGGAGGATAGAAGAGGTCTAGCCTTTCCCCTCTTGTATCACACTGCAAGATGGGTTCCATGGTACTGAGTAGAGACCCTTATCAGGCACCATTACCCCAATGGGCTTATCGTTTTCCCTTGAATAGTAGTAATATAGCAGCTAACTCTTGTTTACCTTTTATACCTGGAGTTTACCTGGAGAGGGTTTTGGGGGTCAAAGCCCCCGCGGCTCGGTCTAAGACCAGGCCTTATAATGGTCACTTTTGGTAAAACTCCCATTTAAGAATCGATACAGCTCCTGTTGTTGCTTCGTTCTGATGTTCATTCTGTTGTCTCTTCATTCTTCTGTTATCGTTTGAAATACGTACTGACAAAAGATAATGGTTAATAATAAAGGAGAATGCAATAAGTCAGTTGCTGTCAAAAAGTCGAAGGAGTCAATGTCAAAGGTGGGTCCGTCAGCGAGGAGGGATGATAAAGTGTGTTAGAGTTGTGATAACGTCGTAGGAAATTCCTGCGTGCAATACGGGTTGAGTGCAACCAACCCACATCACAAAATAATGGTATAAAGATCAGGGTCAGGGTATATAATAAAATCATGAGTGTATTTATTCCTCTCCACTAAATGGCACCAGTCACTGGATGAATCCGAAGTCAGCTGTGTGGTAGCACTTGATATTGCTGGTGCTTTCGACCGGGTGTGGCACCAGGGCCTCTTGGCAGAACTGTAAGCACTTTGAATTGCAAGCTCTATGCTATGTCTCCTCAGTGATTACCTTTATGGTAGATCTCTAAAGGTAGTTCTCAATGGAACAGAATCAGCAAGTCATCCTACTGGGGCAAGTGTTCCACAAGGAAGCGTGCTGGGACCATTGTTATGGAATGTCTACTTCAGTGACCTTCTTCATCTAATCCCAGAATCCCATGCATATGGAGACTACTGTACACTGACATTCACTTGTCCAAGAGAAGAAATGTCAGCTGCTCTAAGCTACATCAATCACCAGCTTAGAGCTATATCAGCTTGGGGAAACCGATGGCAAGTAACATTTGCACCTGAGAAAATACAAATGATGGTCTCTAGGCACCATGATGGTAATTCCAATGCAGTAGTAAGTATGAATGGGAGGGTGTTGGTACCTGGAGAAGAAGTTGATATCCTTAGGGTGAAATTCGACTCCAAACTGACCATGAAGAACCACGTTGTAAATCTTGCAAACAAGGCAGCAAGGAAGTTTACAGCACTTTGCCGTATCTTGCATCTGCTTGACACTAGAGGTTCCAAGATTCTGTAAGAGGCACAAGTATGCTCACACCTTGAGTATGCTCCAGTTTCTTGGTTTGCCTGACTCCCACCCCCCTCTCATCTGAGACTGTTTGACAGAGTAGAGAACAGAGCAAGACGTCTCATCTCTCGCCTGGACCCATCCTGGATAGATGTCATTTCAGCAGAGCCTTCAACACAGGAGGGATGTGGGTGGCCTTACTGTTTTGTACAAGGCCAACATTGTCAAAGCACCACACTTGGCTCCACTTCGAGAACAGCAAGAAGCAAGCTTCTATACCACAAGACGGGCAAAAAGCAGCAACTTCACTCTAGCTGTTCCCTCCTCCAGAACATCACTCCATCTGAGATCATATATACCCAGGATGACTAGAGTCTGGAACACATTCGTACAGCATAATGATGTCAACAAGATAAAGTCAGTTTATCAAATGAAAATGCTGGCCCACAGATGGCTCCAACTTCATCCTGTTCCCTACTTGTATGTCTCATAACAAAAATGCTTTCAAATGAGGTGATTTAGGTAACAGCTTTTAGCTTGTCAATAAAGTTAGGAATTCTTAGCTTGTAAATAGCTTGTCAATAAAGCTAGGGATCCTTAACCTAACCTGTGTAAAAGAGAGAGAGTGAGAGAGAGAGAGAGAGAGAGAGAGAGAGAGAGAGAGAGATAATCATGTCAGTCACAATGATAAAATCGACAGGAGTGAATTCACAGTTAGTCCTGACAACCAAATGTGGTAGTGCCTTTCTTCTTGGAACTGAAGGACCAAGCCTGGTAGATAAAACACTCGCTTCACAAGCTGAGTGTCCGTGGTTTGATCCCTGATTAGGGTGGAACCATGGGCATGTTTGCTTACACTTAGTCCCGTTCACCTAGCAAATAAGTAGGTACCTGGGTGTAGGTCGGCTGGTGAGAGTCGCAGACTGGGGGACAAGACTGAAGTCCCCAATGGAAATAAGACAGTCCCTTGGCGATGCACTGACTTTCTTGCGCCACCCTGGGTGGCTAACCCTCCGGGGTTAAAAATCCGAACGAAATCTTATCTCCCTCGACTATTTGGAGACGGTTAAGTACATCTTGTGTTAGGTAAAGAGACACAGATGCCACTAACTTCTCCTTTTACCTAATATTTTATCGGTAATTCTACCATTATTCCTAACCCTTCTTACACCTGTTGCCACTGTTCATCTAGCAGTAGATAGGTACCTGGGTATTAGTCAACTGTTGAGTGGCATTCTTAGTGAAATAAGATGAGGTAGGACAGTTTTTAGCCAGTACAGTCAGTGGGGTAATTCGTTTCTTTTACAGATCAAGGCAAAATATTTTGAGCACGAGTTGCGTGTTGATGGTCAGCTGGCTACATACTCGCAGCACTTCAAGGCTGGCATCCAGATTGACTCCACGTGGGAGAGGCTTGCTCACGCTGTCATCATCTTGGGTCACTCTAAAGACGATATCATTAAGGTATGCACCACGTTAATTCCTCTTTCTTTAAGGTACGCACCATGTTAATCCCTCTTTGTTTACGGTACGCACCATGTTAATTCTTCTCTTTAAGGTACACACCACGTTAATTCCTCTTTCTTTAAGGTACGCACCATGTTAATCCCTCTTTGTTTACGGTACGCACCATGTTAATTCTTCTCTTTAAGGTACACACCACGTTAATTCCTCTTTCTTTAAGGTACGCACCATGTTAATTCTTCTCTTTAAGGTACGCACCGCATTAATTCCTCTTTAAGGTACGAACCACGTTAATTTCTTTCTGATCCTTATTCTTAAATATTAATGCATGTATTTATGATTCTGAGTCTAGATCTAGGTGAGAATATATACGATAGAGAAACCATTAAAACTGTCAGATTACACTGCTCTACGCCATAAAAACTTTCAGAAATAAAAAAAAAAATAATTCTTGACTAATGTTGGCTTATAATTGCAAACTGGCTCGATTTATAATAGGCCTAAACCGGCTGCTGTTGTCTTTGACCTAGAAAGGGAAAATGGTAAATCTGTACAAGGGAAAGATTTTTCAATTCAAACTGACAGTGTAATTATTTAAACCATAGCTTCCTATAATCACAAGACGTAATTGTTTAAGAAATGTATATGCAATTTACTTAAGCCAGTTGATTGTTATTATAGTCATGTTCTTTTTATCAGTAAACCAAAAACTTTAAGGTGGAAAAATCTGATTTTCTTCGATGCCAAAAAATTTCTCAAAATTTGTAGACTAGTGATCAGTAACATTAGTTCATGTAACAACTAGAGATTTAAAATGTCTGAAAATTATTCGTTTTATACATAAATTTGCATATACACTCAGGGGTGTATGTCTCACAATGCACACAGAGCTTACCTAAATCTCTTACGAAGTGAAGTATTCTTGACTGCTGGTGGACGGTTTACATACTGCTTTAATGAGCCTCCTGTAGTCGACAGCCTTTAAGCCCGATTAACCAACCAATTTTTGCATTAGCTTCTTTAGAAGAACTGTTAACATAAAAACAATTATTCTTTAGTTTTTTTTTTTACAAAGAGGTGTTTCAAATAACCCGCACATAACAGAGAAGCTCACGACGACGTTTCAGTCCGACTTGGACCATTTATAAAGTCACACTAACCAGAAATGGAGCAGGACGGCTATATATAGGCAGGAAGAGGTGGTGGTAGTAGTAGTACAAGAAGGTATATAATACCGACAAGATGAAATTAAGACACATGCGCAACATTTCATCTTGTCGGTATTATATACCTTCTTGTACTACTACTACTACAACTACCACCACCTCTTCCTGCCTATATATAGCCGTCCTGCTCCATTTCTGGTTAGTGTGACTTTGTAAATGGTCCAAGTCGGACCGAAACGTCGTAGTGAGCTTCTCTCTTTTATGTGCGGGTTATTTGTGTATCGTTCCAGTCACGGTATTGTGCCTTTTTTTTTGTTATTTAAAGAGGTGTTTATGAAGTTTAACTTCTTCTCTTCGGATGTTACTTGCAGAGTGAAGCCAGGGCGCAGTGGAATGACGATGTTGTGGGATTTGTGCTCCTGGGCCAGGTGAAATCACTGTCGGATTTCCTCGTGAGCTGTACGATCCTCACTCCTTTCTCAGGCTACAAGGTGGGTTGTAACTTTTCCAGGCTACAAGGTGGGTTGTAACTTTTCCAGGCTACAAGGTGGGTCGTAACTTTTCTAGGCTACAAGGTGGGGTCATAACTTTTCCAGGGTAAAAGGTGGGCTGTAACTTTTCCAGGCTACAAGGTGGGTTATAACTTTTCCAGGCTACAAGGTGGGTCATAACTTTTCCAGGCTACAAGGTGGGCTGTAACTTTTCCAGGCTACAAGGTGGGTCATAACTTTTCCAGGCTACAAGGTGGGTCATAGCTTTTCCAGGCTACAAGGTGGGTTATAACTTTTCCAGGCTACAAGGTGGGCTGTAACTTTTCCAGGCTACAAGGTGGGCTGTAACTTTTCCAGGCTACAAGGTGGGCTGTAACTTTTCCAGGCTACAAGGTGGGTCATAACTTTTCCAGGCTACAAGGTGGGTCATAACTTTTCCAGGCTACAAGGTGGGTCATAACTTTTCCAGGCTACAAGGTGGGTCATAACTTTTCCAGGCTACAAGGTGGGTCATAACTTTTCCAGGCTACAAGGTGGGTCATAACTTTTCCAGGCTACAAGGTGGGTCATAACTTTTCCAGGCTACAAGGTGGGTCATAACTTTTCCAGGCTACAAGGTGGGTCATAACTTTTCCAGGCTACAAGGTGGGTCATAACTTTTCCAGGCTACAAGGTGGGTCATAACTTTTCCAGGATACAAGGTGGGTCGTAACTTTTCCAGGCTACAAGGTGGGTCGTAACTTTTCCAGGCTACAAGGTGGGTCGTAACTTTTCCAGGCTACAAGGTGGGCTGTAACTTTTCCAGGCTACAAGGTGGGCTGTAACTTTTCCAGGCTACAAGGTGGGTCGTAACTTTTCCAGGCTACAAGGTGGGTCGTAATTTTTCCAGGCTACAAGGTGGGCTGTAACTTTTCCAGGCTACAAGGTGGGTCGTAACTTTTCCAGGCTACAAGGTGGGTCGTAATTTTTCCAGGCTACAAGGTGGGTCATAACTTTTCCAGGCTACAAGGTGGGTGGGGTAACTTTCCCAGGCTACAAGGTGACTGTTATATCAGTTCCAGAAATTAACAGATGCCCAGGAATACGAGTATAATCGTTTGTCTGACTAAAACTTTAGAAACGTCCAAGGAACAATCCATGACACAAAAATACATTAAATGTAGGGTTTTTTTTTTAACTATGTGAAGAGTTTCCACAAAGCCTACGTTAAAATTTGCACGAACAAGAAAACCATAAAAGAAAACTACTCATGGATATGGGATAGACACGTATGGGTTAGACACGTATGAGATAGACACATGGTTAAGACACGTATAGGATACAACATGTGTTGTCTACAGGCCTTTATTGTATCCGATTTATATAGCGACACCTTCAGATACGCAAAACAAACGTCCATACTTAATCTTTTATAGAGAAAAGCATTTCAGTCGAGAATAAAATACATCTCTGTACACCTCAGAGTTACATAAACTTAGTGGGAAGAGAAACAAGTACTCGTACCAGAGCCCAAAGCCATTGGAAAGGTTAAATGTGTACTGTTGGAAAGGTATTAAGATACCAGCAAGGGTGAGACGAATAAAATTAAACAGAATAAAGATATTGAAAGAAAATTTGAAAATGAATTCACCAAAAAGATCAAAATGTATGAACACAGCGAGATACAAAATAGAAATAATAGCACGATAAAAATTATCCAAATATGCGTGAAAATATAAGCGTGAAAATAATTCTCAAAATATGTTGCACAAACTAGAATGATTCATAAAGAGTGAAGAAACATGACTAAAAGTGTTTATAGGATAAGAGTCCAACTCGCTCTTTCTGATCAATAATTGATAGGTCTCCCAGTGGGCTGGGAACAAGCGTAACAAATCTCTTTATAAAAATTTTCTTTGCCATAGGCTTTTTGAATCTTGTCTTAATAAACGTGAGTTGGAACATGCATTTAATTTGGGTCCAGGCAGAACGTGAAGAATGAATAATTTTATGATGGAGACTGTAGCCCACAAACAACAGGATAATGTGGAACGTTAAAGCGGGGACTGTAGCCCACAAACAACAGGATAATGTGGAACGTTAAAGCGGGGACTGTAGCCCACAAACAACAGGATAATGTGGAACGTTGAAGCGGGGACTGTAGCCCACAAACAACAGGATAATGTGGAACGTTAAAGCGGGGACTGTAGCCCACAAACAACAGGATAATGTGGAACGTTAAAGCGGGGACTGTAGCCCACAAACAACAGGATAATGTGGAACGTTAAAGCGGGGACTGTAGCCCACAAACTCCAGGATAATGTGGAACGTTAAAGCGGGGACTGTAGCCCACAAACAACAGGATAATGTGGAACGTTAAAGCGGGGACTGTAGCCCACAAACAACAGGATAATGTGGAACGTTAAAGCGGGGACTGTAGCCCACAAACAACAGGATAATGTGGAACGTTAAAGCGGGGACTGTAGCCCACAAACTCCAGGATAATGTGGAACGTTAAAGCGGGGACTGTAGCCCACAAACTCCAGGATAATGTGGAACGTTAAAGCGGGGACTGTAGCCCACAAACTCCAGGATAATGTGGAACGTTAAAGCGGGGACTGTAGCCCACAAACTCCAGGATAATGTGGAACGTTAAAGCGGGGACTGTAGCCCACAAACTCCAGGATAATGTGGAACGTTAAAGCGGGGACTGTAGCCCACAAACTCCAGGTTAATGTGGAACGTTAAAGCGGGGACTGTAGCCCACAAACTCCAGGTTAATGTGGAACGTTAAGCGGGGTTAACCTTTACAATGCAATATAAACATTTCTCACTTTCATTTTACAATGGCAACTCAGTTTCGAGCAAAATGTCTTGCATTCCATGCATTTTATATATATATTAAATTTGTCGTCCCTGCAATCTTCATGTACTTTGTTTTTAGTACAACTAGGTTGGTTGCCACCGACTTTTGTTTCATGCATTGTGACCGAGGGAGAAAGGGATAAGAAGAGCCTTTTGTTGATTTAGTTTAGTTCTTAGTATATAACCTTGGTATACATCGAAAGGTCTGTTTGTCTTTCACATGAAGGGAGTCCACATAGCCCTTGTTGAAATTTGCACGAACAATAAAATGAAAGGAAAATTGTGCATGGATATGCGGGAGACTTATAGGATACACATCTTTCTTCTTTTTTTCAATGCACCGGCCGTATCCCACCGAGGCAGGGTGGCCCAAAAAGAAAAAGAAAAGTTTCTCCTTTTACATTTAGTATTATATACAGGAGAAGGGGTTACTAGCCCCTTGCTCCTGGCATTTTAGTCTACTCTTACGACACGCATGGCTTACGGAGGAAGAATTCTGTTCCTCTATAGGATACACATATGCAACAGATATGCCTAAACTTAATCTTTTTCTATAGAAAAATGTATTAAATGAGAATAAATGTCAGTATCCGTATCATTCATGTTACTGACTTGAATTTCAGATCATAACTGCAGAGCTAAGGAACTTGTTCCGTCTTCACCCTGAAGTTCGTGTCCACTCCAGGATTTTTGGACAGCTGGGAGAGCGAAAGGTACACTAGACGATGAGTGTTTGTGTTGATGTATTTAGGATGAAGACAAATTATTGCTGGAAAGGAAAGAGCTTTTCATCCCCCTTGGTCATGGAGAATCCCCCACCTCTCTGTGTTTAGTAGGGATGGGAGGGGCACGATTTTTCACATATGTATCCACCGTGGGCCAGTTGCTTACATCTGGTCAACCGGTAAAGTTTTGGCAACCACGACTGTATTTTTCCTCTAGGATACAATTCTCTATTCTTTTCATCTTCTCTTTCTCTGCTAATAATTTTATTTGTGAAGCATCTCATTGCACCATCTTGGTCTGTTATATGTAATAATTTAAATAACCTGGCTCTTATTAAATATTTCTGCACCATTTTCTTTATTATGTGCACTAAACACACACAAATGTTGCTAATGTGATGTTACAGGAAATAGATTATAGGCCTTTTAATGTTGTTGCTGCCGACCTGATATTAAAAAAAAAAACCATGAGCGGGGCTTGAACCCGAGGTTAGGTTAGGTAAGGTTTGTCAGGAAACAGGACAAGTGTTTCCTGACACGGGTCTTAGATGATGACCCGCCTTTGCAGCTTTGGTCATCTGACCGAGGCCTTCCGCTGGCTTACCGGTCCACCCCTTTAAAAATTATAGTCAGTTATAGGTTTAGAGAGTCGTAAAACTCCAGACCGACACTTTAGCCATCTTGTTAGTTGACTTGATAGTAATTGTGAGATAATTTCTATAGATGCAACTGAGGGTTAGAACACGTTGCTGTAGATAATGTACACTACACAACACTAGTCGTAAAGACATCATCAAAATTGTGAAGATCACAGGATAGACCTCTTTCACCAGTGACTTGTTTCAGTACGGTCTAGGCGCACGGTACGAGCATGGCCAGTTGCCACGACTCCGGGTATCACTGGAGCTATACACACCTCTCCCAGAGCTGCACACTATCTTCCTCGACCTGTGTAACAACTCCACCTTGGACGACATCAAGTACGACCTTGTCATGCAGTACGGACCTACGGAGAATTTAAAGCTCAGCCTTGAACTGCAGGTAGAAAACAATTATTTTTTATTAATTATGCAAAAAGGATATGAATCTCTTGCGTCAGCTTACCCGGTATTCAAGCATGTTATAAAATTACGTTTTTTTTATCTAATTATGTATAAACTAAACTCGTGAAAGGTAATCAGATGAGGATTCTAATTATTGTAAAGTATTATCTACCTGTTGATTCCGACACTGAAATTGCGTACCATATTTTTCGGCATACAAGGCACCCTTTTTTCTTCTTCTTCAAAAATACTTGAAAAATCAGCCTGCGTCTTATATGCTCAAGGTCAGGGTTAAGGGTAGGCTTCCCCCTCAACGGAGGTTCCTTGATGCCGGTGAGGGGCTCTTGATGTAGGGAATTGGATCTGTGCTCCGGTTCCCTGAACAGAGTCTGAATACCTTCCGTTCCCCCCTCCACATGCGCTGTATAATCCTACGGGTTTAGCGCTTCCCCATGATGATGATAAGGGTAGGCTTTGTGTTACGCTTTAGCAGTTGTTTACTAACTTTACGTTACAAGTGCTTGCAAACAGTCTTGTATGCTTGTGCGCCTTATATGTCGGAAAATACGGTAATTAAAACAAAACACAGAGAAAAAAGTTATATCATATAGAATATATTATGCCGACTAAAATACACGTGTTCATACAAGTAGGCACGTGTCTGTACAAGTAAGCACGTGTCTGTACAAGTAGGCACGTGTCTATTTTACGCAAGAAAACGGTTGTTCGGTCTACAGTTCAGAGATATAGACAAAGATGTCATAAATATATATATATATATATATATATATATATATATATATATATATATATATATATATATATATATATATATATATATATATATATATATATATATATATATCATGCACCAATGCTTAGCTGTCTATAATACATCTTTCAAAGAGATATATTTTTTATAGCATTAATGGTTCATGCTGCAGATGAATTCAACAGCACTTGACTTCCTTGGATCAAACCTGATTATCTTCTATTCCCCAAGTTCTATAAGAGCCCTTATGATCTTAGTGTTTCCTTTTGAGTGTAAATAATAATAATAATAATAATAATAATAATAATCCCTTCACAAAATGTCTATCACACGTGTACAGAGCCTAAGCTACATTTAAGCTTTTATAAAGCTTCTGTATTCACTGTGATTTTGTAAATGCGATTGAAAAGGATTTTCCAAAATTGAACAACGCATTCTATTCAATTTTAAATGCGCATGTTTAGTCGTATTCAAAAAATATTCCGCTGTATGGAGGAGCTTTGAAAGAGTAGTTTACTGTATCTCTTCGGTTATTATGCTATTTGAGCTGAGCCCCTCAAGGGAGGCTCTTTGATGCTGGTGAGGGGCTCTTGATCTAGGGAATTGGATCTGTGCTCCACGTGTGCTGTGCCCCACGTGTGCTGTATTATCCTACGGGTTCAGCGATCCCCCACGATAATAGAATTGCAAGGAATGCAATGAGGTTAACTCAGAGTAGAGAGAAAGGTAGCTTCAACTGTCTGGATTTAGGGACCTTTGTAAGCGTTAAGGTACTCTCCTTGATGAGATTTATAGAGGAAGTCAAGTGTTTTAACGATTTAATATTTGAGATATCGAGGAACTATTTTTAATGCCTAGTTCTATTGATAACTTAATATATGTTAGTGTAAACTTGTTGTCTGGCATTTATATGTATTTCTAAGTGGAAAAAATGGCGTTCTGCTTTCCGGCGATGTCTGCTTTCCGGCAGTAGCCTGGAACCTAACCTGCCGTATAAGTGGGGCCCTACTGTACTCACAAACTGTACCAGGGCCATAAGCACTGGTACCGAGCTTTGACAATTGTTACACTGCTACACAAGCTGTACCAGGGCTACTCAAACTATACCGGGGTTATAAACACTGATACCGAAGTACCATCAGTGCACAATCATAATTCATTAATGGGCCTCATTGTAGAAGAGTGATAATGGGGTGGAGGGCAGAGCCATCGCAGTACTCCCTCTGAAGTCCTTGGACGAGTACCTGAACGATGCCAGTGTGGAGGCTTCAGGTAGTTTCTTCTGGGAGCCTGAAGCTAAACTCGACATCACCATATCGTCTGAAGCCTCATCGCTCCCTGCCAAGGTAATGTCATCTATCACAAGATGTCTGTGAATAAAAGACTATAGATAATGAAAATATTCTTATTATTCTTAATCAGTCGGTAGATAGTACCGGCAAAAGGCATACACTGTAAGTCTTTTATTTGGCAATGTTTTGAAATCTGTGAGACTTTCATAAAGTTCCACAGCAGAAGAAACATCCTCAATAAAAAGTTTGTGTTTTTTCGATTCAATAATTCTCAGAGTCTGAGACATCTGTTAGATGTGCTTGAAATATTTCAGCAGTTTTTCAACATATAAATATTCAGATTTATGATATTAACTGCGAAACTTTTTCTTTTATTGCCATAAGATCACAAACAGGTGATGTGCAAAATAACCACGTTAAAAAAAATAGAAAAATTCCAACACTGTTACTTGATGTGAGAAGTCAGGGAAGCGCTTGGAATTTCACTGTTTTTCATTGTGGTTTTTCTGTTGTGTATATATAGCAAATTGTATGTTATTTTGTTAATGGGAAACATTAAAGCAGTAAGAATCATCGTAGGTAATAAAGTTGGATCAGGGGAAAGTAGAGGGCAGATCCTATACTTGAAATCAAAACCCCTTCACCAGCATCAAGGTACCCTCCTTAAAGAGCTTTGTATATGAGCTTCATTTCGTTTGCACTTCTTAGTAAAGAGGACCTAATAAAAGAAATGCTAACAATACCACATTTTTGACAGCTTGTGGTAAAAGGAAATTTTCCCACGAAGGAGCAAGGAGAGCTTCAGCTGATGTTGACAACTCCAGTGGAGGGCTACGAGACACTTGACATAGTGTGTGAGTACCACCTGCCTGAAGACTACCAAGCAGGCCACTTCCGTAGCAGGCTCAGCACCCTGACGGGTCGGGTTTTCCAACTGGCTGTCACTGGTACTAAGAAAGATCTTTCCGGCTCCTTCGCCTCACCTTTTGAACCTTTCAGGTAAGTTATATTAATTGGGACGTGTTAGAACTTTGAGACTCGTACAGCACTTGGAGAACAAGTTAAACAGGGTTTATCTATGGAAGGAAAGGCAACTCGAAAACAGCTGGGGTTTAGTCTGGTTTTCTTGGTTTATCTCTCAGGTTTTGTGGGTGGCATCCTGAGAAATAACATGAAATCGTGTGATGTAATGGGTTGGACAACCGACAAGTTGAAGATGTGGAAAATACTGTATATATTTTCCGGAAATACAGTATATTATATGTAAATTGATGGCCTATATTGTAAGTAATAAAAATTATTACCGTCTCTCACCCATCGCTGGGGGAGAGACGCCATTGTTTTTGAATGTGGTACAGGCATGCTAATATAATATGCATAATTTTCATCACTCTAGGGGTTATATTGGGCTTAAAACCTTTCAAATAGGAGCCAAAATTGTTGGATTTGCAGTCCTGCATAACGTGAGCATTAAGCAGATCGACAGTACAGCTCCAAGAACCCTAGCTAAGTTGTCTAATTTGTGTCAAAATTCTGGCCAGTATTTTCTTCATAAATTTAGGCAGGGGGTTGGTAAGATACACAGTAATCTCCAGACAAATTGGTGAGTGTTATGATTATAAATTCTCCTTCTGTTACATAAATGTGTATATGTAATCATTTATTAATTTTAGTATACAGTCCACATGTTTATATTAATGTTCTTACCAGAATTCCTGGTGATGTATATTTCA
This sequence comes from Cherax quadricarinatus, assembly GCF_038502225.1. NCBI lineage: Eukaryota > Metazoa > Arthropoda > Malacostraca > Decapoda > Parastacidae > Cherax > Cherax quadricarinatus. The sequence goes on from NC_091377.1 coordinate 2,794,691, forward strand.
TTTGAAATTAATATAGGTCCAGAGTGACTTGTGGAGAAATAGATTATGATAGGTATCGAAGGGGGACATTTTTTTGCTACCTAGGTGTTCTAAAATTCCTACTTGTCTTTGTAACCTTGATAAAGAATAATTATTTTTACCATTTACTGGCATGTACCTTATGAGTTACATCCAGGTAAATTTAATTTTCCAAAATAGTTGCCCATTGATCCATAGGTCACTGGTTCATATCCAGTTCGAAGGACCAATGGGCAACTTTTGTGGAAAATTAAATTTACCTGGATGTAACTTATAAGGTACATACTAGTAAATGGTAACAAAGATAATTATTCTTTATCAAGGTTACAGGGACAAGTAGGAATTTTAGGACACCTAGGCCGCAAAAAAATGTCCCCCTTCGATACCTACCATAATCTCTCTCTCCCCAAGTCACTCTGGACCTATATTAATTTCAAATGAAATATACATCACCAGGAGTTCTGGTAAGAACATTAATATAAACATGTGGACTGTATACTAAAATTAATAAATGATTGCATATACACATTTATGTAACAGAAGGCGAATTTATAATCATAACACTCACCAATTTGTCTGGAGATTACTGTGTATCTTACCAACCCCCTGCCTAAATTTATGAAGAAAATACTGGCCAGAATTTTGACACAAATTAGACAACTTAGCTGGGGTTCTTGGAGCTGTCCTGTCCATCTGCTTAATGCTCACGTTATGCAGGATTGCAAATCCAACAATTTCGGCTCTTATTTGAAAGGTTTTAAGCCCAATATAACCCCTAGAGCAACGAAAATTATGCACATTACATCAGCGTGCCTGTACCACATTCAAAAACAATGGCGTCTCTCCCCCAGCGACGCTCACCCATCGCTGGCTCTTTATTTATTTACAAATTAATTTTTATTACCTACAATATAGGCCATCAATTTACACATAAAATACTGTATTTCCGGAAAATATACACAGTATTTTCCACAGAAGAATAAGACATGTGTGCAACATTAGGGAATCTTTATTGAGGAAACGTTTCTACAGCCAGTGGCTTCTTCAGTCCAATACAGAATAGAACAGTGAAAGCTGAGAACAATGAGATAATCGGTCCCTCTGACTGGAATCAATGTGTTCAGTCCATCAGTCTCCTCATGTTTAACCTTTGTATTGGACCAAATTCCTCAATAAAGATTTCCAAATGTTGAACAAGTGTCTCATTCTTCAAATTTAGTCATATTGCTTTAACTTTTAAGGGTTATTTCACTCCTGGGTTAGTATTCCATATAAGTTCTTCCTGTGTTAATTTCAGAAACGGGACCTTCATGTGGAAACTAACAGCATTAGATGTCCTCAAGTCCCATCTGGTGACTAAGTTGGGCTGGGAAAGAGGTGACATCAAACTTGATGCAACCATTAAGTTCCAGCAGAACTTTATCAGAGAGGTGAGAGTTTTACATGCTGACTTTCGTATGTATAGTGTCATATTGTATCTGTTTTTGGACTTTCTCACAATTGTACCACTGCACCACTATGGTACTTTCTCACACTTGTACCTTTACACCATGATGGTAGTCCTACATTTGTAACCCTGCATCACAATAGTTCACTCTTCCATCTGTGTTTCCCTTCCATGATGGTACAGTCTCTCGCATTTGCCTTTTAACCATCATGGCACATTAGTACTGGAACAAAGATTGTGAATGCCAAATAGCTATCTCTGATTTGATCCCACCGATGACGTCTTTACACATCTAAGCTGAAAATCACTATACTAGCTCAGAAAATCATCTTTCACTTGCACATTTTCTCCTGTCAGGAGGGAAAATCTAGCTGTGAGAGTTGAAGCTTCTGTCTCACATAGCAGATGATGGATCGAGCCTCCACTTCTCGTGCTGACTGACCCTCGCGGATTTCATAGCACTTTATAATCATCCTTATGTCAAATGATTGAATGGGTGAGGTTTGAACCCATGGCAAATAAATCCTAAACCTCGACGGGCGGTGAATTAACTAGGCCAACTGCATCTTAAGATTCATCCAACTAGGTATATTTCTATCATCCTGTCAGCTGGATGGTGTCTTAGAGACGCCTTGGGAGGATCTGAAACGTTCAAGTCTCCGTCTGGAAGGTACTCCACAGGAGGGAGGCTACAGAAATCGTCTGGTGCTGGAGGGAGCAGGGAAGACCTACAAAGGTGACCTCCTCTGGAAGTACAGAGATGAGGATGACTGGGAAGTCGACATCCAGGTAACAAGCAATTGCTACTCTTTTATGATGCTAAATTAACGCAAAATGCCTTAATTCTTCCCACCCTTCAAGGAAGGTGCCTGGATGCTAGTATAAGTCTCCTCATATGAAGAATTAACCTACCCTACCCTATCTTGTGTCAGAACTGATTAGCTTCTATTTTCTAATTGCTTTATGGCTTAAAATGGTTCTTTTCTCCATGAACATAATAATAATAATAATAATAATTAATAATAAATATAGTAATCATTTATTATTATTATCGAACTTGGTCCTATTACCTTGATCACTATTAGCATCATAAAAAAAATTGAGAATAAGAGCATGTAAGCAAGCTTGAGAGGTGCGAGGCACACAAACATACATGATGAAAGTGCTAGTGAATTTTGGGAAGGTTTCAGGGAGTTAGTAAGTCAGGAGTCAGTCAAGGTTTATGTATTTTTTTCGTTGTTCCTCAGATAGCGCGGGAAAGCCAGGGAAGATACACAGTACATGTTGGTCTTGCTAACACTGACCCTCAGCCCTTCAAGGTGGCCCTGTATCTCAATACACCTCACCAGGGCTTCAAGGATGTTAAATTGGATCTTGTCGTAAGGTAAGACTTATTTTTAACGTATCACCAGTCTTCTACTATGGCAGTGACCCTAGAGGAAACAATTTCGCCATTACTCACTCAACAGCTGTATTGCCAGAAGTGTACAGACATCACAATTCAAATGACCTTTTAATCTTCAGCATCTCCTTCATTGTGCAAGCATTGTACTTCCCACCTCCAGGGCTGCAACATCCCCACCCCAGATTCAGAGTGCAGACATTGTACTTTCCACCTCCAGAACTCAAGTCAGGTTAACCAGTTTTCCCTGAATCCTTTCATAAATGTTATCTTGCACTTACTTTAATCAGGAGAAAGCACTAAACCAGTTAAGGTATCTCAGAGGCCAGGGACTGGCAATCTTCAGATATGATCCAAGGAAGCGAAAGGTAAATCCATATTTTTGGATCACAAGCCCCCTTCACCTGCATCGTAATTCTTAAGTGTATATGTAAGTCTCTTGACACCTGTTGCCCCTGTTCTCTAACAGCCATCTTTTATAATTGTTATTGAGGGGCATTCAGATTTAATCCATACCTGGAGTATATCAGGAGGGTGTTCCGGGGGTCAGTGCTCCCTGGGGCCAGGTACATGACCAGGCCTGTGGATCAGGGCCTGACCACCCATGCTGTTACTGCCAGCCACATGTAATCCAATGTATGAACCACAGCCCAGATGGCCAGGCACTGACCAGATTATTATTATTTAATTTTATTATCATCATCTTGTGTTCATATAGATGCATGACATATGACAGGTTTATACACAACTTGATGAAGGGAAGGGAATAAAGTTTGATGAGAGGAAGGGAAGGGTAGCTTTAATTCTTTGGCTCAAGAACCATTTAGCAGCATCTAAGTGCCCCCACTGAAGGAAAAAGAATCGGCGTTTACAATTTGCCTTGAAAAGCTATTATGAAATACATTAGTACAAAAAATGCTTCACTTTCACTAATCCATAAATAAATAACAAAAAGGCACAATACCGTGACTGGAACAATACACAAATAACCCGCACATAAAAGAGAGAAGCTTACGACGACGTTTCGGTCCGACTTGGACCATTGATAAAGTCACACAGTGTGACTTTGTCAATGGTCCAAGTCGGACCGAAACGTCGTCGTAAGCTTCTCTCTTTTATGTGCGGGTTATTTGTGTAATGTTTCACTAATCCATATCGGACACGCGCGACTCGCTCGCGGATGTCACGTAGATAAACAACTGGTACCGCTATGTGAGGAGTGTCAGTTTGCACTGTCAGACCACCGTATTTTAAATCAGGTCTCGTATTTTATTTTCAGACGATCAGCTCCGTACCAAGTGAAGATTGACTGGGGAACCCCTATTGGCTCCGGAAATTTGGAGATCAACTTCAGTAGCTTCTCCTTCAGCAAGGTGGAAGGCAGCATCTCCCTGAAGGTGTCGCAGGAACAGGAAGCAGACAGGTCCTACGTGATGGAACTAAGCCTTACCAATGACTCTACACAGGACACTATAGACGTGATTGGTAGTGTCGACTTCAAGAGCAACTATGGTTACTGGGAGTGAGTTACTTCCTTTGTATAAGGCTTGTTGAATGGGTGAAATTGTGCATTGTCAATATGCAATAATAAGACACAGGCATAAGTTACAGTGAAAGTTTTTATTGGAACAACGTTTTACTCCTTGTTTTATCAAATGAGGCCTGGTGCAGTGTTCCTAGGCTTGGTGTAGTGTTCCTTAGGCCTGGTGCAGTGTTCCCAGGCCTGGAGCAGTTTTTCTTAGGCCTAGTGCAATGCTCCTCCTTTCTTATGCTCTTGAGTTATGTAATCATGTTTTGATGAAGCTCTTTACAGAGCGAAACGTTGTCTCAATAAAAGTTTATATAGCTTGTATGTTATGACTATAAATAACGAAATTAGAAGTAATGTTTTGTGTGAATTCTGTCAAATGTTCACTGACTGCAGCAGTGAGTTTAATTTACCATCCTGAGGCTAAAAATTTGCTTCTCCCTCTCGCATCACAGTATTTTGTAAGTCGTAATCATGTACTCCCTGGTCTTTCTAGTGTTGGCAGAAATAGATAATAGCATAACTGAGCAATGTGTAGACTTTCAAAATAATTTTAACCAGCGTGTCAAAATCCAGCAAAATGTTATTGTATACCATTGTTTCCTGCTGATTTTTTTTTTGTCACTGTTAAGATTATATATATCGAGAGGTGCATATATATATACTGAGTGTATTTTAATCCCATTTTTTGTATTAAAGTATTCTTGACTGGTGGTGAACTGGTCACATGTAACATTAATGACGTTAATGTAGTTGACAGGCTTAAAATCTCGTTAATACAGATAAGATTTCGTTCGAATTTTTAACCCCAGAGGGTTAGCCACCCAGGATAACCCAAGAAAGTCAGTGCGTCATCGAGGACTGTCTAACTTATTTCCATTGGGGTCCTTAATCTTGTCCCCCAGGATGCGACCCACACCAGTCGACTAACACCCAGGTACCTATTTGCTGCTAGGTGAACAGGACAACAGGTGTAAGGAAACGTGTCGAAATGTTTCCACCCGCCGGGAATCTAACCCGGGCCCTCCGTGTGTGAAGCGGGAGCTTTAGCCACCAGGCCACCGGGCCACTGTGTGAATCATTCATCACAAGGTATGGTGGAGGCTCGATCCTGTCAGGAAATCTCGAGACAAACGCACTAAACTTTCTCTGTATCTACAGCCACCTGGTGGTGAAGGGCAAGGTGAAACAAGTGACTGTGGAGCCAGGGGAGCTAAGTGTGTACCTCCAGTGGCCCCGTCTCGACCCCATCACCTTCAAGGCGATCGCTGAACATCAAAATAACTTTCAGGTCATCAAACCTACCGTCACCCTTGACCTGACCAGGTCACGTTATAGCTTCGCAGGGGAGGTGAGTCGACTTATTATGAGGAGAGGCTGGAGACTAAGGGGTTTTCTGTAAAGAAGTCTATTTGCATCAGTCATCCCAATTATATAATATACTGTGCTCCATTTTAAAGAATTGTTTACGTGTCATTTTTACTCATCAGATGCCATTTATAAATGATACTTTGCTATTTAACACTGATTTTTTCTGTCAATTTCTAACTCTCCCTGTGATCTTACATGCTATCAGATGCGCCAGGAGGGACGGCAGCTGAATCTGACAGGTACACTAGATTGGGAACGGGGCTCCTCAGGGCCCCAACAGGTGGTCCTGCACTCCAGCCTGGTCTTCAACAAGGGTTCCGTCGATGGCCACCTCACCTTCGACCTGCCGATGGTACAAGGCTGGTACAACAACAAGGCTGACATCCACTATGAGACGCGCCAAGAGAGGCACTGGTTTAAGTGAGTCCCACTGTAGGTAAAATGGTGTACTGCTGATAAGTACGAAGAACAAATATCAAAGCATCAGCATTAATCTGGATATTGTTTCTCTCTACACAGAGTGAAACGTTGTTCCAATTAAAGCTCGCTCTATAGCTCATTTGGGCCACCTTATGAGAGAATCTATTCACGTTTAGCTTGTTTTATTTCATAAAAACTAAATAGTTCATTTTCCTACGTTCAGGCATCAAACTCTATTAAGCATTTTCTGTAACCTACAATTCAATGAATTCGCAAATTAGAAATTGACGCTTGATAACATTTTGGTTCTATCATGGACAATTATCAAGATTTGCTAGCGATTTAGGACAGATCGAAATATCGCCTTCTTAACCTTTCCAATTTCGAGGTTAGTTATGAGGAGTTCCAGCAGTTTTATTGTGGCCTATTTTATGTTTAAGGGTAATTATGCAAAAGTTTTATATTACTTATAAGCTAGAATAAGCAGAATGTACTCCCCCCATGCACACATCGCTGTTTTCCGTAGCAGGTCATGCCGTAGCTGTTTTCCGTAGCAGGTCATGCCGTAGCTGTTTTATTTATTACAATAATGACACGACAGGTCAGCAGTAGTGACGGGGTTAGATGTGACGACATTAAATGCTTAATTTCAGCAAGATAGTGTTCAGAATGAGGTGGGTGACAGATATACATGCAGAAAACCCATAGTTATGCAGAGCATTTTGGGATAAGGTTACCTATTGCAGGTTATGCCATAGCTGTGTTGTATTTAATATAATAACACGACAGGTCAACAATCGTGACGGGGTCGGATGTGACGACTGTAACTGGCAACATTCTAGCTGAAGAGTTTCCTGCAGGGGATGGAACCATCACTGTTAGCTCAACCCTCGTCTGGGACAAACAACCCATCACTCTCAATTTTAAGCAGGTGTGTGATTCCATACATGTTAGGTGTGACCTCTAGTTCTTGGTTATTTATGCGTTTCCCACCATTTTAAATCTTCATGGGTTTAGAGCACTTTGTCAAATATAATTTTGATTAAATGTCGTAAAATTAACTTGGTGTTTACAGACGAGTATTTCATCCATTGAACTTTAAATATTCTTCATGGGTTATAATAATAATAATAATAATAATAATAATAATAATACTTTTATTTTTGTTGTATCAGCTTTTTATTACTTTTTATTTTTATATTTACTTTTTTTAATTTTTGTCAAAAATATACAAAATAACAATTTTACAAAAGATTGAGAAATGAAAAAAAAATTAACATTTTTTTGCTGTTAATCAGGAGCTGACTGAGGAAGGATACGAGGGTAACTACAACCTTGAGTGGCCTCACAGGTACAACTCTACCTCACCCTGGGAACGTAAGCCTCTCCATGCTTCCCTCAAGCACCTCTTCCTACCAGCAGGTCACCGCGGCACACTACAGATCACCGCTGGCTTCACCAAAAACAAACCTGTCCAGTTTGAATATGGTTTCAAGGTGAGAAGTGTATAGACATTATCCTAGGTGAAATAACCATAGTTTTTAAGGGGGTGGAGGAGTAAGCCAGTGGAAGGCCTCTGTCAGACGATCAAAAGCTCCAGCTGTGGGTCATCATATGACTAAGTTCCACGACAGGAAACACTTATCCTGTTTCCTGACAAATGTTACCCAACCTAGGTGTTATGCAGGGCATTTCGGGCAAATTATGTCAGTTTTGGCCCAGGATATGACCCACACCAGTCGACTAACACCCAGGTGCCCATTTTATACTGATAGGTGAACAGGGGCAGCAGGTGTCTTAAGGAAACACGTCCCTAGTGTTTTCCAACCATACCAGAGGAGATTCAAACCCCGGACCTCAGTGTGTGAGCTGAATGCACTAGCGATTGAGCTACGGGGCACAGGACACCATGTAAAATACCGACACGGCGGAGAAATACACAAAATCAATATAATGCGGTGTTTTATTGACAACAAAGGTGCTTAGAAGCTAGGGTAATTTCTAAGCACATAGTAAAAATGCTTAATAGTCTTACCTTACTGGAATCTCCAGCTCATGTTAACAAGATTTACTAACCTTATTGATGCAGTATGATGCAATATGGCTAGTTGACAGGGCTACAAGCTAGCTTTATTTCCAAGTCTGTAATAACCTATAGGATTTCCTAGTATGTAAATCTCATATAGAATTAGGCAACTGCATACTGCAGGTGTTTCCAAAACTATCGTATATAAAAGGACAGCTGCACACCGAGATATTTCCATTACGTAAGTTTCGTACAGAATAAAGTGTGGCAGGTGTTCTCATCATGGAACTCATATATAATATGACAGCTGCACACTGCAGGTGTTCCATGCATCTCTCATATGACAGCCACACACTGCAGGTGTTCCTATCTTCTAATTCATACGGTATAAGGTACCTGCTTTCTACAGTTGTACTGAAGATTAAGCAAAACAAATCATAAACCCTCGTTTTAGCAGACCAATATGAAAGAGGGTCGCTGGTGATGTCAGTGTAGTGGATAGATGAGAAGTCTTTGCTGCGACCACAAGTCACGGGAAAGAATAAAATCGAGGAACTAGGTGGGGACTGAACTCATGGTTCAGTCCCCACTCGTTCTGTGATTTGTTTGTAAGAGTGTTAATCCGATTTTGTAAGTCATGCAAACTTCTGTAATCAGGTGAAGCTGGCACGGTGATTAAGATGTAGACAAGACATAGAGGCACTGATCAAGATATTACGGAAACTTGTTCCCTACAAACGGCGGCTTCAGTCTGAACGACTAAAGAAACCATTCATGGCGAAACATTAACGAACCATTCCGTAATTTCAGCAATGCATCCGTATCTTTAGCCTGCAATTCTGAAATCAATTTAATCAGAGGATTATCTCCCATATTTTTGATGTCCCATAAATCAAGGGTTAACTAATACAATGGTGTGTTTTAATAATATATTTACTCCATGCTTAGTTCCCTGTGACGGGAGACATGGCAGTGGAGCTGGGCGCTGCCTATAGTCCCTTCACGCTGAACGTCAAGGTGGAGCGAGTCACTGTCGTTCTTGGTGAGGGTATTGTAAAGCAACGCACCTCCCTGGAGTTCTACAATGACCTTTGGCCTTTCGGTCTGTCCTCGACTAAGGAAACCAGGCACAAGTCCGATACAGAACTAGAGGTTGGTACCACTTTCGTATTTCCATACCAAAAAATAGTATAATGACTTGCAATAATGTGTTAAATAGTAAGATAATTTTAATAAAGAATGATAAAAATCACAGTATCATGGCTCGAATTATTCACAAATAATTTACACTTAGATAATCTTAAATATGTTTTGGTCTACCCTGGACCATCGTCAGGTCAAAAAAGGGGAGAGAAGAGCTAGGTTAGCATGTCATGTAGGGGGGTAATTGGAGAATATGTGGGTAAAGGGGAGTAATGGGGAGGGAGTAGGTAGGAGGGAGACAGAAGTAAGCGGGAAGGAGGCAGGTAAGTAGGTATGACAGGTCAGTGGTGACCACCACAACACTCAGGGAGGTAGGTTGGTATGACAGGTCAGTGGTGACCACCACAACACTCGGGGAGGTAGGTAGGTATGACAGGTCAGTGGTGACCACCACAACACTCAGGTAGGTAGGTAGGTATGACAGGTCAGTGGTGACCACCACAACACTCAGGGAGGTAGGTAGGTATGACAGGTCAGTGGTGACCACCACAACACTCAGGTAGGTAGGTAGGTATGACAGGTCAGTGGTGACCACCACAACACTCAGGTAGGTAGGTAGGTATGACAGGTCAGTGGTGACCACCACGACACTCAGGTAGGTAGGTATGACAGGTCAGTGGTGACCACCACGACACTCTGGTAGGTAGGTATGACAGGTCAGTGGTGACCACCACGACACTCAGGTAGGTAGGTATGACAGGTCAGTGGTGACCACCACAACACTCAGGGAGGTAGGTAGGTATGACAGGTCAGTGGTGACCACCACAACACTCAGGTAGGTAGGTAGGTATGACAGGTCAGTGGTGACCACCACAACACTCAGGTAGGTAGGTAGGTATGACAGGTCAGTGGTGACCACCACAACACTCAGGGAGGTAGGTAGGTATGACAGGTCAGTGGTGACCACCACAACACTCTGGTAGGTAGGTATGACAGGTCAGTGGTGACCACCACGACACTCAGGTAGGTAGGTATGACAGGTCAGTGGTGACCACCACGACACTCTGGTAGGTAGGTATGACAGGTCAGTGGTGACCACCACGACACTCAGGTAGGTAGGTATGACAGGTCAGTGGTGACCACCACAACACTCAGGGAGGTAGGTAGGTATGACAGGTCAGTGGTGACCACCACAACACTCAGGTAGGTAGGTAGGTATGACAGGTCAGTGGTGACCACCACAACACTCAGGTAGGTAGGTATGACAGGTCAGTGGTGACCACCACAACACTCAGGTAGGTAGGTATGACAGGTCAGTGGTGACCACCACAACACTCAGGTAGGTAGGTAGGTATGACAGGTCAGTGGTGACCACCACAACACTCAGGTAGGTAGGTAGGTATGACAGGTCAGTGGTGACCACCACAACACTCAGGGAGGTAGGTAGGTATGACAGGTCAGTGGTGACCACCACGACACTCGCATTAACTCTACTCACCACCATATGGCTCGCCAACTCTTCACTTACATATAACATAATAAAATATAAGAAATAGAACTAACGGGGGACAGTGAATATTACTATTCTACCCAAACACAGTTTTTTATTAAGTCCTTGTACAATAATATATTTGGGAACAGGAGAACATTATTGTGGTTTAGATAAATGGAGTGGTACATATAAGTAGTGAGACAGGGAACACAACCAACTTGACAAAAATTAATATAACTTACAATATAGTACAGAGGACAATTCACAACAGGAACTCAGCCACAGGTCCCAAGACCTACACAGCACGAGTACTGCTCCAAGCCAGTACTCTGCCCACTGTTTCCAACAGTCTCCTCCAGAGACTTCAGCAGCCTTCTCGGGAGCCCTGCACCCCAACAGCAGCTCCTCTCGAATCTCCTGCTCAGAGCTCTGCACACAGCAGTAGCTCTGCTCGAAGTCTCTCTGCTTAGAGCTCTGCACACAGCAGCAACTCCGCTCGAAGTCTGCCGATCATGCTGTTCCTTGGGCTTATATGGTGGTCCAAGCCCCCTCCACAATGGGGTGTGCACCATGTGTTATGACCTGACGCCGAGATCTGACGCCAGTGAAGTACAAAGGAGCCGAGACTTAAGCCGAAAAGGAATGGCTCTGACAGACGATTGCCAAGGCCAGGTGTGACCATATAATTAGGTCTCCTTAGAGAGCCCAGCTGAACTACATCACAAGCAGGGGCAGCATGTGTAAAGAAACATGCCCATTGTTTTCACCTATGCTTTTTTTTAGTTTAATGTGTTTATTATGCACCTCATACCCATCCTGTGGGCGGTAGTCAAAAGATTACAGAGGTACATAATTGGTCCAGGGACTTGACTCCAAAGTTTTGATAGCTGAGCAAGTTACAGAGGTAATGAACTCACAATTACAAAGGTAATGAACTCACAATTTACAAAGGTAATGAACTCCAGGTAGGTCTGGTCACAATCATGACAAGTTACAAAGGTATTTACAGATTACAGAGGTAGGTAATGGGTCTAGGGACTGGGCCCACAAAGTTTTGATAGCTGAACTAGGTACAAGGGTAATGAACTCAGAAGTTACAAAGGTAATGAATTCTGTAAGAATGGTTACTTACGTTTATACATGGCTACAATCATGAGCAAATTATACATACTGAGCAATTCACACTTCCACACCCAGTCACAACTGTAATGAGTTATTGTTTCACCTATGCTAGGGATCAATCCCGTACTCCTCTGTATGTGGGCTGAGGAAACTCCTTTCCTTGAATTAAAACCCCTTCCCCAGCAAAAATGCACTCCTTATAAAGGGTATAACTTGTAAAAAAGTGAAAAGTGGATATCAGGGATGTTTGACTGATTTTTTTCTGCGATTGGTGAACAGAGAATAAAGCCTCCATCATCCCCACATGCTATTGTGCCATTAATGCAGGTCAAAGGAGAGCTGATGCCCCCATATTCTTCAACCCCCCTTTAAAGCCCCCCAAATAAGCATAATAACTTCAGGGCAGCCCCCTCCCACCTTCTCTCCGACCTAGACTGTTTCTCCAATGATCCTCTATATAAATTCTGGAGCCAGTCCTACCTACATGGGTTTGACGCTTCACATAAGGTATAATATTTGTGTTTACATTATGACAGATAGTGACAACGCTGGAGCTGTACGATCTGAATGACGTGTTGCGTCGCATCACCGTCATCGTTGGGCAAAATACTGCGCAGTCTGGCAGGCAGTTCACCATTAGAGGTAATCCATATTATACACCCAAGTGTAAGCCTTTAATCCAGTCTTTATTGCACAAAACAAGGTAAGATTTATTATAAAAAAAAATCATTCTGTGTCTTTATCGAATTAACTTCATCAAATTTCCCTCGAGAGAAGCACGTTGATGTCGGTGAGAGGCTCTTGATCTTAAAAAATTAGTCCTACTCTCCCCTGGCCCCGAACCTGAATGCCTTCCATTTTCTAGGCCCTATTTGACCCCTCTGATTGAAACCGTCTTGTCCTTGCATTTTTTCCATATAATTAAGACTGTGGTGTTAAGATTTTGTTGGGATTTTTAACCCCGGAGGATTAGCCATCCAGAATATCCCAAGAAAGTCAGTGCATCATCGACGGACTGTTTCTTATTTCTATTGGGGTCCTCGCCCCTGTCCCACAGTATGCTACCCACACCAACTAACACCCAAGTACCTACTTGCTAGGTGAACGGGGACAACAGGTGTAAGGAAACATGCCCAGTGTTTGGACCCTTGCCGGGGATTGAACCACGGACAGTGTGTGTGTGTGTGTGAGGCGAGAGCATTGTCGACCAGGCCATTAGAAAACATGAGTGTCTCTCCTGACATCTACCTTTGTTAGATAATAACTCATTAAATGGCTAAGCATCCGCTGGCCTACCCTAGCTAGGTTTTATACACCTTAGAAAATAGGTCACTGCCTAGTACTGCCATGTCTTATCTTGTACAGTAGACCCAAAAATTTTAAGTGCCTCTTGGGGCCCCTCCAGGATTAGAGACCCTGAACCTTAAGCTTCATTAGTTTCATGCAGATCCGTCCCTGATTTCCTTACAAATGGGTCCCAAATCCTGTACCCATTGTGTAAGTAAGTAAGTAAGTAAATTTATTCAGGTATACACAAATACAGTTACATAGAATTATCATACATAGCAGCATATGTGTAGAGAACCTAGGATAACCCAAAAAAGTCAGACTGACTTATTTCCATTGTGTACCAGTGTAATCATTTCACTATCCTTCTCCCCACAGTGTGGGTATGAGATACATGATAAAGCTTCAAAAAACAAAGAAAACTAACTCTTGAATTATCATACCTGTGTTTATATAAAAGGCAATGATGGCATTTAAATCTCATAGCAACAGATATTTTTTGGTTAGTTATACATCTATGTGTTTCCGTTTTTTTCCAAGTATTCCTGACACTGTTTCAAGGGTAACTAGTAAAAACAGTATGAAAGTTTTAATTAATAACAATAAATAATAATAATCTTTATTTCTACAAGCACATGATGTAACTTATTTAGATCACTACACATTATTTCATTTCACAAACAGCAGTATACATCTGTACTATAGTTCTATGGGCATAATTTTTTTTTTATGGAAATTAGTTACTTTGACTTTCTTGGGTTCAGTAAATTTAATCGGGTACATAAATTATCGTACATAGCAGCATATGTGTAGATTACCTAGGATAACCCAAGAAAGTCAGAGTCACTTATTTCCACTTAAATAAGATATTACAGGACCCTAATGGAAATAAGTGACTGACTTGATAGGGCTATCCTAATTTACACTATGATTGTATTTTGTGTGCTTGTGCCTAAATGAAGTTACTTAGACGTGAATTATAAGTCGTAGCAGAAAATTATAAGTCGTAGCAAAAAGTATCTAAAATATGGATTAAGTTAATCTAAGACTGTAGTTAAATATATATGTATTAAGAGGTGTGTTTACCATATAGGAAGACTGCTGAACCGAGAGGTGCTGCTAGCCATGCGTTATGTCATCACACAGAACAACTTTCATACCGGCTTTCTTCTTTCCTGGTCTGAAGAAGGCAAGATAGAGTTCGAAATTGACTGGAAGGACATCTCTAAGGTATAGTGAATGTATAACTTGCTTTTTCACTTAAACTCACACGCACGAGCGTGTATGCAAATGCGTTATCTATATACAGCTTTAAGAAGAGGCACTAGAAGGCTCTTAGAGGTAGGAGAGAATAAATCTAGTAACTAGTGAAGAGGCAGGGCCAGGAGCTGTGAATAGACCCCTGCAACTACATATAGGTGAGTATACAGTCACACCTACCTACTTACTCTCAAGAATTTCATTTTTCATGTATGAATTTCAACAGTTTTGTGTAAGTATTTTAAGTATTTCAAGTTATGTCTTTCATCTACCTTGTGACTGTTTTTCAGGGGTTTACCAAGGAACACACACTGAAGGGAAAGTTCTCTCAGCCTTACCACACAGTAATGCTAGATGGGTACTACAAACATTCCTCTAAGGACATCAATGCCTTTATCACCTTCAACTGGGACGTTGATGATGATCCCAGGTAAGAAGGTAGAGAACATGAACAAGCACTGTTACAGGTCTACCGGCCCATTCTAGGCAGGCTTATTGGCTATTTTTGCCAATGTAATTGGAAAAGTGTATAAAAAATTGCATGAATCGTATTGTGAAAATCTGACGTGTATTCGATTTTAGAGGCAATTTTTCAAAGAGTATTAAAAAAGTGACACACGAAACCGTAATGACATGATTGCAAACAAACCATACCACGGGCGGGGTATGGTTTGTTTGCAAATCATACCCATTAGAGAAGAGCTTTGTGGGAAATCTTACTGTATACATTATTTACCTTGACAGTGAGGACGAGGCTGTCACTGGTCGGCTAATGTGGAAGGATGACAGCAATGATATGGGACGCGTCTACAGGGCACTGGTCAGCCTCACTCACCCTCTACTCGAAAAGGTCAGTGCCACTTCTGTTAAGTTCACTCATTTGCTGGCCTCCTTGTTTATGCAAAGACTGTTTTGGGGGGGAGTTGAGCGTGGAAGATGAAATAGAAAGAAGAGCAGTTTGTGTGAGGAGCATCACTAGTAGGAGAGAAAGCCAGGACTTAACCCAGCTACTGGACTTTCTGAGGGGTTCATATGATTTTACTAGCAAGTACACCACGTCATGACTAGATCAGAATAGGCAGCGGAGGTCGAGAAAGAAAAGCACGACACTTGACACTCTCCTCATGGTATCCGGGGCTAATCTATTTGCTAATTTTGCCTAATATTTATTAATTTTGCCTAATATTTATTAATTTTGCCTAATATTTATTACTACAATATGCTTCACCCACACGGTGGAGGAAATACCAGTAAGAAATAAATATTTGGTGGATTCACATTGCCTACCAAACTCAACCTAATTAGCATAAGTATAATACAACTGCAAAATAAATAATTATAGGCTTTCGTTGCTGCGAGTAATGGTAATAATCTCTATTTCTACAAGTACATGTATAAGGTATACAGACCATAGCTGACATCAATGACATACTACTATATAGAAAGCCCCTTGTTATGCAGAGCATTTCGGATAAATTAGGCCAATTTTGTTCCCAGGATGTGACCCACACCAGTTGACTAACACACTCAGATAGCAGGTGTCTTAAGGAAACACGTCCTAATGTTTCCACCCATACTAGGGATCGAACCACAGACCTCAGAGTGTGAGCTGAGTGCACGAGCAATTGAGCTATGAGATTTTGCTTGCTGGATATTGTGGTAATGTAACTGATCCACCATGAGGCCTGGTCACAGACCGGGCCACGGGGGCGTTGACCCCCGGAACTCTCTCCAGGTAAACTCCAGGTATAAGCAAGTGGAATATGTTTGAATAATTATTACAATAATAACGAATGCTGGTTTTCCTCTCAGAAGTAATTTTGAGGACGTTTTCGGATTATATGTTAATTATGAAGATGTACAGTTTTTTTTTCCTCTTTCGACAACATGGGACTATATATATTTTTTTTTTAAATAAAAAGGTTTATATTTAATTAATATTTTGTTTTACTCGTGGAACACGCTAAATTTTTGAGGAGGGGGGAGGGAGGAGGGGTCGTTCAGCATAAAAACTGGTGGAGGCTCGATTCTCCGTCTGTTAAATACAAGACGCGTCCTAATTGTACTTACCATGATAAACGACACCAACAGCTTGGTTTAAGAAGTCATGTGAGCCTTGTAGATGAATGGTTCAGAGAACCGACATGTTGATAAATTAGACACATGTGCAACTCTTGGGTATCTTTATTAAGGAAACGTTTCGCCACACAGTGGCTTCATCAGTCCATACAAAGGAGAATCTTGAAGAACAGGAGGAGAATGAGGTAATCAGTCCCTCAACCTTGAGTCGATGTGGTCAGTCCATCAATCTCCTTTGTATGGACTGATGAAGCCACTGTGTGGCGAAACGTTTCCTTAATAAAGATACCCAAGAGTTGCCCATGTGAGCCTTGTCATTTCTAACATACAAGGGTCAGAGCTAACAAGTCACTTGTGTATCATACACAAATAACCCGCACATAAAAGAGAGAAGCTTACGACCGAAACGTCGTCGTAAGCTTCTCTCTTTTATGTGCGGGTTATTTGTGTATCGTTCCAGTCACGGTATTGTGCCTTTTTATGTTATTTAGTTACTTTTGTATCACTTGTATATCCTAATTATCGAGGAGTTTCGCCAGCCAGTGACTCGATCCAATACGGAGAAAATCGGTGGAAGATGTGAAGACGGAATTTAAGGTAATCAGTTGGTATAAACCTTGGTAATAAATACCGACAAGTTGGTTTAGAAAGACACGTCACATCTCACTCTCCGCCTATATATATAATGTCTTTCTACCTCTGTATGTTAGAAGTGATCAAGGTCCCAGGACCGAAACGTTTTCTAATAAATATGTTATAGTGTTTGCTTACGTGTCTTTCTAAACCAAGGTAATCAGTCCCTTGAGATGTGTTCACTCCATCACCCTCGATATAAGTACAGGATATGTAATAATAAATGGAACTGTTTTCTTACCTTTGCTAACCCTGTTCACCTGGGTGCTAATCTCGTCCCTGGGGGACAAGATTAATTTAGGTCGCCAGAAATGCTTTGCATAACCATGGGCTTTCTATATAGTATGCAAATGATGTCAGCTAAGTCCAAAATAGCTGTACCATGTACTTTTCGAAATAAATATTATTGTTATTAGATAGTGACCTGACGAAAGAATGAGATTTCATGAGATGGTGTACTCGCCTGGTTGATCTGGTAATCAATAGAGCTACTGTTAATTTATCAGGACATGAAGCTGGAAGGAGAGGTGCGGCAGAACTCACGAGAGTTGTTTGCAGCCGAGTCGAAGCTGGAGTACTCTCAAGACCCTGACTATGATCTATCATCATCGCTGGTGTTGACGAAAGACACAGCACACGACGGTGCTGCCATCTTCACGGCTGCTACAGCCATCCACCATCCAGCCTCCAAGTGAGTTGTGTCCTACTTGGTTAGGTTTCCAGCATTTCAACTAACAAGAATCCAAGATGGATGAAAACATCATCCGGATTTCAGTTTCACTACATTGGTTGTGAACTGTTGCAGCCATAATTTAGTGACACATTTCCAGTTCCTTAATTTTTGCCAAATTGCATGAAATAACATGTCGCATTGTTATTTCATGATTACTTCACAGGAGTTGCGAAAGATTAATAATCCTCTTAAAATATTAATTGCGATGAATATTTATCATCACTTCAGTGAGAATTCATCACATGTTCATTTATGAAATAAGAGTAATTAAGTAAGTTTATTCAGGTATACACAAATCCTTCCTTCGAAGTGTGTTTAGTTATTCTGTTGGTCTAAATCAGTTTTTATTTCTATAAAGTACTAATCATCTTGTGATTTTTTTTTTGTTTTGTTTTGTTTAGCTTAAGCTTGGTCATGAATGGAACAGCCAGTGTTGGGTCAAACAAGTACTCTGTACAGCAAGAAGTGAGTTATACAAACCTCACTGGCTATACTCACACTGCTCACCTCGATACCTTGCTCGACCGTCTTCAAAACACGCTACACATATCCGTGAGTTTTGTAACCTACCTACCTGTTAACTATTCTTAGGCCATTACCCCATCAGCCTTCTTATTTTTGGTTTGGTACACGTAATCTAATTTAAGCATCAAATGTTTCACACAGAGTTAAACATAGGAGTAACTTATAGAATAACGGGAGCATTAAATGTGTGTCCGAGATCGCTTGAACTGTTGCATAAAAACGGGTATTAAGTCTGAAGTAACACATACAGAGTCTGTTTGGATAGAATTTTCAGAGGGGCATGAAAAATTAATTTTAGGTGTGATATACCGTCCCCCAAATTTAGATAGGGACCAAGGGAGACTACTATGGGAGGAAATTGTTAGGGCCACAAGGCACGATAATGTAGTAATTCTAGGAGACTTTAACTTTAGTCATATTGATTGGAATTTCTTGACTGGGAATTTAGAATCATACGATTTCTTAGAAGTAGTTCAGGATTGTTTTTTGAAGCAGTTTGTGACAGAACCTACAAGGGGAAATAACCTGCTTGACTTAGTTCTGGCAAACAATGAATCACTTGTTAATAATTTAGAAGTTTCAGAGGAACTGGGTGCTAGCGACCACAAATCAATTACATTTAGAATTGAATGGAAGTATGATAGTAGGGATAACTCAGTAACAGTCCCAGATTTTCGCTTAGCAGATTACGATGGGCTTAGAGAACACTTATCATCTGTTGACTGGGGTAACGAAGAGAGCTATCAATATGACAGTTTTCTGAACACAATACATGCTGCTCAAAGAACGTTTATCCCTTATAAGGAAATTAGATCAAATAGAAATGACCCTAAATGGATGAATAATAGGCTGAAATATCTACTAGGGCATAAGAAAGAAATTTATAGGCGTATCAAAAGAGGCGAGGGTCATCTTATGAATCAGTATATTGACATTAAGAGGGACATTAAAAAGGGGATAAGAAAAGCTAAAAGGGACTATGAAATTAAAGTTGCTAGGGATTCTAAAACTAATCCAAAAAGTTTTTTCCAGGTATATAGAACAAAAGTCAGAGATAAGATAGGTCCCCTTAAAAATAACTATGGGCATCTTACTGACAAAGAGAATGAAATGTGCTCGATTTTAAATAATTATTTTCTCTCGGTTTTTACACAGGAAGACACTAATAATATTCCGGTAATTAATTTTTATAGTGGATCAGAAGAAGATAAATTATGTAACATCACAGTCACTAGTGAAATGGTTGTGAAGCAGATAGACCGACTGAAGCAAAATAAGTCACCGGGTCCTGATGAGGTTTTTTCAAGGGTTCTTAAGGAATGCAAAATGGAAGTCTGTGAACCATTAACTAACATTTTTAATTTATCTCTTCAAACAGGTGTAGTGTCTGATATGTGGAAGATGGCTAATGTAATTCCTATTTTTAAAACAGGGGACAAGTCGTTACCGTCAAATTACCGCCCAATAAGCCTGACCTCAATTGTAGGCAAGTTACTAGAGTCAATTATAGCTGAGATTATAAGAAGCCATTTCGATAAGCATAGCTTGATTAATGATACTCAGCATGGATTCACAAGAGGCCGGTCTTGTCTAACTAATTTATTAACTTTCTTCAGTAAAGCTTTTGAGGCTGTTGACCACGATAAAGAATTTGATATTGTTTACTTAGATTTTAGTAAGGCATTTGATAGAGTTCCGCACCAAAGACTGTTGAAGAAAGTAGCAGCTCATGGCATTGGGGGAAGGGTGCTCTCGTGGATCGAGTCATGGCTCACAGACAGGAAGCAGAGAGTGTCCATAAATGGGGTTAAATCCGAGTGGGGATCAGTAACAAGTGGCGTTCCACAGGGATCAGTCTTGGGCCCGTTGTTGTTTATAATATATATCAATGATCTTGATGAAGGAATTGCTAGTGATATGAGCAAATTCGCCGATGACACGAAGATAGGTAGGATAATTGATTCAAACGTAGATGTTAGGGAACTTCAGGAGGATTTAGACAAACTCTACTCTTGGTCAGAAAAGTGGCAGATGCAGTTCAATGTAGATAAATGCAAGGTTCTGAAGCTCGGGAGTGTCCATAACCCTAGCACTTATACGTTAAATAATGTAGAACTTAGCCATACAGATTGCGAAAAGGACTTGGGGGTTATTGTAAGCAGCAACCTTAAACCAAGACAGCAATGCCTAAGCGTACGTAATAAGGCAAATAGATTACTGGGATTTATATCAAGAAGTGTAAGCAACAGAAGTCCAGAGGTCATACTGCAGCTTTATACATCATTAGTAAGGCCTCACCTAGATTATGCAGCTCAATTCTGGTCTCCATATTACAGAATGGACATAAATTCGTTAGAAAACATTCAGCGCAGGATGACTAAATTAATACATAGCATTAGAAATCTTCCTTATGAAGAAAGATTGAAGACTCTTAAGTTACATTCACTTGTTAGACGAAGAATGAGGGGAGACCTGATCGAAGTGTATAAGTGGAAGATAGGTATTAATAAAGGGGATATTAACAAGGTCTTGAGGATATCTCTCCAAGAGAGAACCCGCAGTAATGGATTTAAATTAGATAAGTTTAGATTTAGAAAGGACATAGGAAAGTATTGGTTTGGAAATAGGGTTGGCTAGCTGAGTCAATCAAGTTGGCTAGCTGAGACGTACTGAAGAAAATTCACGAACAAGAGTTTGTCCTTGAAATCAGTATTTTGGTTGAAAAAGACTTCAAGGAATCTGACGTCGAGGATTATTTCAAGTTTCCCGTCTGCTGGAAATAGGAGCAACCTTCCTTGGAATTCGAGCTAGTGAACCATCCTGCCAAGCAAATGTTCTTGAAACACGAAATGGATGCTACGTGTACTTAGCTCTGTGAAGACCTGTTTGTGTGCTCTCTGTGAATCTGAACCAGGATGCCCTCTCTTGAGCAGCTTTACCAGCAGCTGAGAGAAGAACTCAGAGTTGCTAAACTGGAAATACGGCGATTAACGGAGGAGAACAAGAGGATTCGTAGTAATCCTCCTGTTGTGAGTCCCCAGGTTAAGAGGGGAGCTTGGTCAGTGGCCGGGCAACATGGAACCAAGCTGAAGATTAAGAAAACGGTTGGAGAGGCAGAAACAACGAGAAACCAGAAGACTGCCGTGGAAACTTCCAACTCATTCTCGGTGCTACCTGACGAATGTGAGTGTTCTACTGGGAATGCCACAACGAGCACCAAGGAAGCATTGGCAGACGTGAGTGAGACATCCCTAGAAACCCCAACGAAGACCATCGAGAACGTCATGACGAATTCTACAAGTGGTGTAATGCTACCTGGCGAATGTGAGTCGACTACTCGGAGCATCACTACGGACGACGCCAAGGAAGGTAAAAACATTGTCGTTGTTGGGGATAGTCAGATTAGGTACATGGATAGGGCATTCTGTTTGAAGGATAGGAGTAGGAGGCAGAGAGTGTGTTTTCCTGGGGCTGGGATGAAGGATATTGTTAGCCGTCTGGATGACATCATGAGAGGTAATGGGAGCAATCCTATTATCTGTCTCAGTGCTGGAGGCAACGATGTTGGCAGACGTAGGAGTGAGGACCTGATTAGCAGGTATAGGTCAGCAATAGAGATAATTAGGAAGAAGGGTGGGAAACCTGTCATATGTAGCATTTTGCCAAGGAGAGGAGTTGGAAATGAATGGTTGTCCAGAGCAATTGGTGTCAATTGCTGGCTGGACAAATACTGTAAGGAAAATGCGGTAACATTCATTGACAACTGGGACCTCTTCTATGGCAGAAATGACATGTATGCCAGGGATGGGGTTCACTTGTCTAGGTGTGGGGTGGGAGCACTGGCCAACGCAGTGGAGGGAGCTGTTAGGTCTTTAAACTAGGAATAGTTAGTGGTATGGGTCTCTGCGGGAAAACTGTGAAGTCTCAGGGTAGTAATATGAGTACTAGGAGAACTAGTAATAGGCAAAATGAGGTGGATATCGGAAGGCCAGTGGCACTAATTGACAAGGACAGTAATAGGTTTAGTGGAATAACAGAAAGGAGCAGGAATGATAAAGAGAAAGGAGGGTCCTTAAGTATATATTACACAAATAGTCGCAGTGCTAGGAATAAGATGGACGAGTTGAGACTAGTTGCTAGTGCAGGTAACATAGATGTATTTGCCATTACTGAGACGTGGTTTAATTCAAAAAGTCGGGACATGCCTGCAGAATGTCACATTCAGGGTTTCAAATTGTTCCAAGTAGATAGAAGTATCGGGAAGGGGGGTGGGGTGGCATTGTATGTCCGAGATCGCTTGAACTGTTGCATTAAAACGGGTATTAAGTCTGAAGTAACACATACAGAGTCTGTTTGGATAGAATTTTCAGAGGGGCATGAAAAATTAACTTTAGGTGTGATATACCGTCCCCCAAATTTAGATAGGGACCAGGGAAGACTACTATGGGAGGAAATTGTTAGGGCCACAAGGCACGATAATGTAGTAATTCTAGGAGACTTTAACTTTAGTCATATTGATTGGAATTTCTTGACTGGGAATTTAGAATCATACGACTTCTTAGAAGTAGTTCAGGATTGTTTTCTGAAGCAGTTTGTGACAGAACCTACAAGGGGTAATAACCTGCTTGACTTAGTTCTGGCAAACAATGAATCCCTTGTTAATAATTTAGAAGTTTCAGAAGAACTGGGTGCTAGCGACCACAAATCAATTACATTTAGAATTGAATGGAAGTATGATAGTAGGGATAACTCAGTAACAGTCCCAGATTTTCGCTTAGCAGATTACGATGGGCTTAGAGAACACTTATCATCTGTTGACTGGGGTAACGAAGAGAGCTATCAATATGACAGTTTTCTGAACACAGTACATGCTGCTCAAAGAACATTTATCCCTTATAAAGAAATTAGATCAAATAGAAATGACCCAAAATGGATGAATAATAGGCTGAAATATCTACTAGGGCATAAGAAAGGAATTTATAGGCGTATCAGAAGAGGCGAGGGTCATCTTATGAATCAGTATATTGACACTAAGAGGGACATTAAAAAGGGGATAAGAAAAGCTAAAAGGGACTATGAAATTAAAGTTGCTAGGGACTCTAAAACTAACCCAAAAAGTTTTTTCCAGGTATATAGAACAAAAGTCAGAGATAAGATAGGTCCCCTTAAAAATAACTATGGGCATCTTACTGACAAAGAGAATGAAATGTGCTCGATTTTAAATAATTATTTTCTCTCGGTTTTTACACAGGAAGACACTAGTAGTGTTCCGGTAATTAATTTTTATAGTGGGCCAGAAGAAGATAAATTATGTAACATCATAGTCACTAGTGAAATGGTTGTGAAGCAGATAGACCGACTGAAGCAAAATAAGTCACCGGGTCCTGATGAGGTTTTTTCAAGGGTTCTAAAGGAATGCAAAATGGAAGTCTGTGAACCATTAACTAATATTTTTAATTTATCTCTTCAAACAGGTGTAGTGTCTGATATGTGGAAGATGGCTAATGTAATTCCTATTTTTAAAACAGGGGACAAGTCGTTACCGTCAAATTACCGCCCAATAAGCCTGACCTCAATTGTAGGCAAATTACTAGAGTCAATTATAGCTCAAATTATAAGAAGCCATCTCGATAAGCATAGCTTGATTAATGATACTCAGCATGGATTCACAAGAGGCCGGTCTTGTCTAACTAATTTATTAACTTTTTTCAGTAAAGCTTTTGAGGCTGTTGACCACGATAAAGAATTTGATATTATTTACTTAGATTTTAGTAAGGCATTTGATAGAGTTCCGCACCAAAGACTGTTGAAGAAAGTAGCAGCTCATGGCATTGGGGGAAGAGTGCTCTCGTGGATCGAATCATGGCTCACAGACAGGAAGCAGAGAGTGTCCATAAATGGGGTTAAATCCGAGTGGGGATCAGTAACAAGTGGCGTTCCACAGGGATCAGTCTTGGGCCCGTTGTTGTTTATAATATATATCATATATATCAATGATCTTGATGAAGGAATTACTAGTGATATGAGCAAATTCGCCGATGACACGAAGATAGGTAGGATAATTGATTCAAACGTAGATGTTAGGGAACTTCAGGAGGATTTAGACAAACTCTACTCTTGGTCAGAAAAGTGGCAGATGCAGTTCAATGTAGATAAATGCAAGGTTCTGAAGCTCGGAAGTGTCCATAACCCTAGCACTTATAAGTTAAATAATGTAGAACTTAGCCATACAGATTGCGAAAAGGACTTGGGGGTTATGGTAAGCAGCAACCTTAAACCAAGACAGCAATGCCTAAGCGTACGTAATAAGGCAAATAGATTACTGGGATTTATATCAAGAAGTGTAAGCAACAGAAGTCCAGAGGTCATACTGCAGCTTTATACATCATTAGTAAGGCCTCACCTAGATTATGCAGCTCAATTCTGGTCTCCATATTACAGAATGGACATAAATTCGTTAGAAAACATTCAGCGTAGGATGACTAAATTAATACATAGCATTAGAAATCTTCCTTATGAAGAAAGATTGAAGACTCTTAAGTTACATTCACTTGTTAGACGAAGAATGAGGGGAGACCTGATCGAAGTGTATAAGTGGAAGATAGGTATTAATAAAGGGGATATTAACAAGGTCTTGAGGATATCTCTCCAAGAGAGAACCCGCAGTAATGGATTTAAATTAGATAAGTTTAGATTTAGAAAGGACATAGGAAAGTATTGGTTTGGAAATAGGGTAGTTGATGAGTGGAACAGTCTACCTAGTTGGGTTATTGAGGCTAGGACTTTGGGTAGTTTCAAATTTAGGTTGGATAAGTACATGAGTGGGAGGGGTTGGATTTGAGTGGGACCTGCACATCAGAGCTTATTTCTTGGGTAGCATTGAAAATTGGGTTGGTCAAATGTTTGTTAGTGGGATGAATTGTAAAGGACCTGCCTAGTATGGGCCAACAGGCCTGCTGCAGTGTTCCTCCTTTCTTATGTTCTTATGTTCTTATGGTAGTTGATGAGTGGAACAGTCTACCTAGTTGGGTTATTGAGGCTAGGACTTTGGGTAGTTTCAAATTTAGGTTGGATAAGTACATGAGTGGGAGGGGTTGGATTTGAGTGGGACCTGCACATCGGAGCTTGTTTCTTGGGTGGCATTGAAAATTGGGTTGGGCAAATGTTTTGTTAGTGGGATGAATTGTAAAGGACCTGCCTAGTATGGGCCAACAGGCCTGCTGCAGTGTTCCTCCTTTCTTATGTTCTTATGTTCTTATGATAGCATATAAATATAGAAATCATATTTTAATAGATATTTTAGTTTGTGCAGTGCTAAATCCATGTGTGAGTCAGTTCAAGATGCATTAATATACCACCCAGTATAAGATACAGTGAGAGAGGCTGTCACCTTTCAAAAGATGTGTGGATATTAACCTTGTTTTAAAATTTTCAAAAAAAAAAAAAAGAAAAAAAAGAATGGAGGAACACTGCAGCAGGCCTACTGGCCCATACAAGGCAAGTCCTTATCGAAACCACCACTACCCAAAGCTACCCAAGAATTTACTCCCTTACCCACGACACCAATCAAACCCAGCCCCTCCCACTCGTGTATTTATCCAATATCTTTTTAAAACAGTCACTTAATAAATTTATGAAAACAGTTTTATGGATTTTATATTACATACCCTTCAACAAGAAGACCTTTGTTGGTAAAGGTCTCTGAACTCCAGAAATTACAGCTACTCTCCTCTTCTTTGTAACAAAGCTGATTACCTTCCATTCCTCAGGTGTGATGAATGGTTTGAAAAACCGACAAGTTGAAGATTGAGACACTTATGCAACATATGGGAATCTTTATTCAGGAAACGTTTCGCCACACAGTGGCTTCATCAGTCCAATACAAAGAGGAAGGCGTAAGGAGAGGAGGAGAATGAGGTAATCAGTCCCTCAACCTGGAGTCGATGTGTTCAGTCCATCAATCTTGTAGAATGTACATTCTACAAGATTGATGGACTGAACACATCGACTCCAGGTTGAGAGACTGATTACCTCATTCTCCTCCTCTCCTTACGCCTTCCTCTTTGTATTGGACTGATGAAGCCACTGTGTGGCGAAACGTTTCCTGAATAAAGATTCCCATATGTTGCATAAGTGTCTCAATCTTCAATTCCTCAGGTACTGTGTGGTCGTATTAATATAATAATGTACCTTACACAGGTGGAAACTTGGAGAAAGCTGGTGGACATCCAAGTGGAAGTGGAACAGGACAGTCAGGGTGGGTGGACCATGGTGACCAGTAGTGCACCAGGTCAGGTACCTCGCAGGACCAGTGTCCAGGTACACCCGGGACATCCCATCCTGACCATCACCTTCGACAACCTCCTTTCCAATGACACCACCTTCGACACCTCATTTCCCAGGTGTAAGCTATCCAATATTTTGTAGTAACACCACCCGTCTCCCACCGAGGTAGAATGACCTTTCCGTCCCTAAACAAGAACACAATCATTCACTCAAAAAATAACCCCCCATACAGAATGAAACTTTTGACAATGTTTTGGTCCGACATGGACGATGTCTTTTGTGCAGGTTATTTGTGTATTCCAGTCAGTGTTGTGCCTTTTTACTCTTATTCACTCTGTTGTCTTTACACCATAGGGTCCCCACACCATGGTGTCTATATAGCATATGGTCCTCACACTTATACAGTTATGTCTCCCCATAACTATAAAAAGTCCTCAGTTACTGTTTTGCCTGACGTTCAGACGTTAAAATTCAAATGACTCTCAGAACAGCAACATTCCCACACTTTCTTCAGAGTGCAGGCCCTATGTCAATATTTTTTATTATATTGAAGACAGATACGTGTAGCAGAGTAATAATTACTGTGACAATTTAATCAATAAAGTGGGAAACGTTGTCCCATTAAAGTCTTGTTCAGGTAAAGGTATGTCACCACTGATAGTTAACAATTCATCTTAGTGGATAGAAGATCAACCCACGTAGTTCTATCACCAGTGACAGAACTGAACAGTCAGACAACGTGTCTAAGTGGGAGAATGATCGACTTGTAAAGCATTTTTAACATTTTCGTCTGATCAGACATTGCTGAACAAGTTGTGATAGAAGGAGGTATAGAAGACCACCGCAATGCACGCTTCTCCATGAAGCACCTACGCCCAGCTTGGCTCAACGGGGAGAACGGACAGATCTCTCAGGGAGGAGATGAGCGGATCTCTCAATGGGTCTCTGATGCTCAATTCTTCTTCCGCCTTAACCACTCAAGACTCATCACCTCCCGCCTCACCTGGAGACCAGACATCAAATACGAGATGATGGTAATTGTTATATTTATGGGGAAGCACTAAAACCATAGAGGGATCGTACAGTCCCCGGGAGAATCTTGATTCAAAGGAAAAGGAGTATAGGTCTTTGCTCTCAATATATTAGTTTTACATGATTATAATTACAAGTTAGGTAACAATTTTATTCACAACCTAAACTTAGAAAGAAAATATTAATGATGTATTGATCCGCCTTGGACCATCTGATGTTTCTAATATGCTGAATATGCAAGACAAGCCACGGGGGTGGAAATCTGTAGATCAAGTACTTTCACACTTCTCAGTGCATCATCAGGAGCTGTGCAACATTGCAAGAGAGCAACTAAAGCAGGGAGAGTTCTCAGGGTAGCATAGTGCTGATGTGTCACCGTCCATGGTTAAGGGAAACCGTGGATGGTGACACATCCGCACTATGCTACCCTGAGAGCTCTCCCTGCTTGAGTTGCTCTCTTGCAACGTAGCACATCTCCTGATGATGCACTGAGAAGTGTGAGAGTACTTGAGCTACAGATTTCCACCCCCGTGGCTTGTCTTGCATAGGTAAAATCACCCATCTGCGATTGTTTGCATGTTGGATATATTTTAATTGTTCCAACTATGATATTGTGGATTTTATTCTTCATCGTATTTAGTTGTCAAAGTAAAGCTTTCAGGCAAGTATTGGCTGTAATGCTTTATTTAACTCTTCTGAATTCCCTGTAGTGAATTATCTAAAAGGCTTCATCCTTGTCTATCCTCTAAGAATGAGATTGGTGAGATAATTGGTGCATCGCATGACCTGCGTCAGAGCCTGGAGGAGTGGACGAGGCGCTCCATGGAGGAGGCTGCTGACGAGGTTCTGGCTCGCTCACAACCCATCCTGAAAGACTTGATCAGCGTCGCCAAGCCTCTTCTCCTAGACTTCAGGTGAGATAATGGAGTCTGCGAACAAGCTAGACATAAGACGCATATATGTCAGTTTGTTTTATCTACTCAGCAAGTTGCTTCAGTCGGAATAGAGTAAAATACATGGAATAAAACACTTTTATATATAGTTCAGAATATTTATTAGAGGGGACGTTTCGCCAGTAGTGCGAAACTTTTCCTCTAATGCCCTGAATTGTACAAAAGTGTGTTTTTCTGCACATCTTGTCGGTATCACAATACCATTTTTCAGAGAAAAACGTGTAATGTTTTAAGTTCAAACATACGAACTCCTACAAGAAAGCAGTTTTGACCCAGCTATTTCACCAGACATGGAATAGAGACAACAAAAGTGGTGACGTAGAAAAGAAATTAAAAGTATTTGCATAGGGAGGGATTTGAACCCATAAGCCTTCAAGTAGCTTCACCACTGTTTGCAGTTAAGGAGCCATGCCTTCCATCCTGTGGCTAGACATAGCTAATAGGCCCTTGTCTGCTTTATGTGCAGAGCCGAGAACTCAATTAACCCAAAGACCTGGAGATAAGTTTATCATCTAGCTTGGCAGTTACTATACTGTATATTGTGGGGAAACTTCATAGAAGACGAGTTATAATCCTTGACTTTGTCTTCAGAGATGCAAGACCTTCACGTATTATAACATTAATGGTATGGGGTACCGACAAGTGGGTGAATTGCACAAACTCAGCCTTGGTGTTAAAACTGGAGATGGTTGATGAGTAGTCTGATTCATCAGCGTGATGAATCAGATAATGAATGAGATTAGATTCAAGATTGTGAACACAGACATGGCTGAGGGATAAATCACCTCAGCTTTTACTGGCTATATACAAAAACAAAATAAAAACTATTTTTAAAAGGGATAGACCAGTAACCCAGTGGAAGGCCTCGGTCAGATGACCAAAAACTCAAGTGGCAGGTCATCATATGACTAAGACCCACGTCAGGAAACACTCATCCTGTTCCCTGACGAATCGTACCTAATCTAACATGAAAAGGCCTTCAGATTACAGCCTATTCAATTTTGAATACATTTTTTAAGTGCAAAAAAAAAATTCACTGTATAAAACAATTTTATGAGCATATTGCATTTGTGAATTGTTGCAACCACGATTGCAGCTACATTTAGTAACGATGCATTCTCTGCAGGAACGAGTCTCAGGAGTTCAAAGATGATCTCTGGCTCCTCTACAATAACATAAATTCTACAGCGGTGGAGATGCAGGTCCTGGAGTCTGTCAAGTTCGTCATAAACAGCATCATGGAGACCCTGGAGAAGATGTAAGTCTTAAGTCAAGTTTCTACATTTACCATTCTGTATATACTGCCATATCGTAAATAACCCCTCAAGGAAGGTTCCTTGATGTTGGTGAGGGGCTCTTGATTTAGGGAATTGGATCTGTGCTCCAGTTCCCCGAATTAAGCCTGAATGCCTTCCACATCCCCCCCCCCAGGCGCTGTATAATCCTCCGGGTTTAGCGCTTCCCCTTGATTATAATAATAATATCGTAAATAATTCCATTTCTGTATCCCCCCCCCCTTTTTCGAAAAGTTTCTCCCACGTACTCTTAATGAATGAGCTCAAAATAAACACATATGCAGTTTAAGAGACACGTAAGTTCCCCCATCTTCAAATAACTTGTTCATTTTTCCCCTATAATCTACCTTGTCCAGAATTACTAACGCATTTCCTCTGTCTGTTTCATAAGGTGAAGTCTAGAAACTCTCCTTAATTCAAGGTATAACTTAACAAATTTTTAATGGCACTTATGTTGCAGAGGTATGAGCAAAGTTCGGACTATACATCATGTGGACAGTAGTCAAAAGATTACAGAGGTACGTAATGGGTCCAAGGACTGGTCCGCAAACAGTGCGTTAGAGCCCATTCGATTTAACTCTGTGAATGTAATTTTATTTACACATGCTTGTGTTGTTTCAGTCCCTCCTACAGGAGACTGAAGGTTCAAATGGAGGGAGGAGCTGGGAGTGGCAGCCTCAAGACTATGATACAGAAAATACATACAATTTATCTGTATCTCACCTCAGTGAGTGTCCTTGTAATCGTTATTTGTAGCCTGATGTTTTTGGATTAAATGGAATATTTCTGATAAGTATAAAAGTGAAAAGAATAACTGCTGTACAAGCTTTATTGGTGGGTAACTTATCACTCTGTATAGAGCTTGACAGGGCTCTGCACAGTGAAACACACAACTTAGTTTGCTCTGTGTAGAGCCTTGTAATGCCGAGACTTGATGAAGATCTACACAGTAAAACTTTATAGTACCATTAAAAACTTAATCTGTAACTTGCTCTTCCCTTCCTTTCACATCTTTGTATTCACAGTAAATTAACACACCAATTCCAATGTATAGATATTTTCTACTCCCTTCCATCTTTGTCATTTCCCTCTATACTAAACAAATGAAGATACCACTCGCCATGGATTCAAACCCCACCCATTCCGTGTTTTGTTTGCAACTGTGTTATTACGATTTGGCGAGTCAGGATACCAAGGTACTGTATATCTGTAATTAAATTTATGATACCAGCCATTAATTAGGCCGTTTCTCACGATTGGTTGCCTTTACAGGACCCGACTGGTCCTGGACTGAAGGAGAGGATCAGGTGGTTACTGTCTATCTTTGCTGAGATGCATGATCAGGTCGGTGGCTACAAAGTTTTGTTCATTTATGATTTAAGGAAATAGTTATCCTTCTCTGGGATTAAATCTGATTACTTCCCATTTCCCAGATTAAATTTTGACACCAAAGTGGCTAATTTATTGTGCACCCCATATCCATCCTGTGGACGGTCGCGCAAGAGCATATGGATACACAAAAGGCCTACGAACAAAACCCAAAATAACAGTTCATCCTTTTCCCAGGCATTTTGTGATCCCCTATAAATTCAGCATTTCCTCCAAGACCTGTTAATCTCGGGACCATGGTTTGACCCCCCCCCCCCTCCCCGTCAACCTTCTGGTTATTCATTTACAGTCGTTCATTACAAATGAGTTCTTCTTCTTTCAACAAACCAGCCGTATCCCACCGAGGCAGGGTGGCCCAAAAAGAAAAACGAAAGTTTCTCTTTTTAAATTTAGTAATTTATACAGGAGAAAGGGTTACTAGACCCTTGCTCCCGACAACTGAGTTCATTCTAATAATTTTATTTTCACACGATCATGTTGACGGTAGAGTGCCTCGGATGGTAGAGTGCCTCGAATGGTAGAGTGCCTCGGATGGTAGAGTGCCTCGGATGGTAGAGTGCCTCGGATGGTAGAGTGCCTCGGATGGTAGAGTGCCTCGGATGGTAGAGTGCCTCGGATGGTAGAGTGCCTCGGATGGTAGAGTGCCTCGGATGGTAGAGTGCCTCGGATGGTAGAGTGCCTCGGATGGTAGAGTGCCTCGGATGGTAGAGTGCCTCGGATGGTAGAGTGTCTCGGATGGTAGAGTGTCTCGGATGGTAGAGTGTCTCGGATGGAAGAGTGTCTCGGATGGTAGAGTGTCTCGGATGGTAGAGTGCCTCGGATGGTAGAGTGTCTCGGATGGTAGAGTGTCTCGGATGGTAGAGTGCCTCGGATGGTAGAGTGCCTCGGATGGTAGAGTGTCTCGGGTGGTAGAGTGCCTTTGATGGTAGAGTGTCTTGGACGGTATCTCCCTCTAAAAGGCCTTGATGCTGGTGAGGAGCTCTTGGTCATAGAAAGGAACCTATCTTAACATTTCATAGATAGAACCTATTTCCCCTGACACTGTATGGCTCCTTTCCTTTGAGATCTCCTCCTATTTATGTAATAATTTTCTTTTAACAGCACAAATAACTTGGACAAAAAATCTCAGCATTTCTGTCTTAATATTAACCCTGCGGTTGGTTTGCTACATTTTAATATATATGTAATATTTTTTTAGAATAGTCAGGCACTAATGGCATTTACTGTTATCAGGTTTAAGTTATCTACTTTTTAATCTTGATGAGATTATTATTCTATACTAGTGTATACTCTAGAAATAATATAACATATCCAAATTGCAATTTTTATGGGACTCGATAGTCCCTTCTTCCATCATTCATATTCATTTAATCTACCTAACTTGATCTGATGCACTGGTCGGATCATTAAGCAATAATTATGTCTTGATTAGGAAAATAAATGGGCTCATTAATCCTTAATCCTCCATCTATTAACTATAACACTGTTTAATTGATCGTTCTTTCGGCATCAATTTCATGATTTTTTTTTTTTTATTCGCCGGTATTCTCCCGGGCCGGGTCTTTTCCAAGTAGTGGTGACCCGGCCTTGGCTCCCTATCTGGGGAGTGTCTCGAGACTTAAGTCTCCCATGGGAGGAGGTACAAGTACCTCCTCATCTTTGGGACCAAGTGTCCCCAGGCCTAGCCACATTCCCCGCCCTCACCGGGCTCGTAGGGAGAAGCTAGGCCTCTGGTCTGCCATCTACCCCGCCTCAAAGGGGCTCGTGGGGATGGCAGTCTTATGAGCTGCAGATGGTAGCAAGCTCAGGCCTCTCATTATTTTCATGAATTGCCAGCAACATATTGAGGTATGAGTGGACTAAAGCTGCATTAAAAATGATCCTTGTTTCTTTCTGGTGCAGATGGTTAAGTAAGGCTGCATTAAGTATGATCCTTGTCCCATTCTGATGTAGATGGTTAAGTAAGGCTGCATTAAGAATGATCCTCGTCCCATTCTGGTGTAGATGGTTAAGTAAGCGTACATTAAGAATGATCCTTGTTCCATTCTGACGCAGATGGCTAAGAGATTTTACCTGCGAGCGAGCGAGGCTGTGCAGGGCTTCACGGACCGTGTGGGGGAGTGGCTGAGACGCAAGTGGAGAGCCGTTTATGAAAACTACAAACCTCACATCCTCAGGACCTTCGACGACGTAGAAACCAATGCTTGGATCTTCGCTGAGAACCTCATTGGTTAGAATCACGCCTTGCCTTTTTACGTCAGTTTATTTTTTTCAGGGAGATGTGCTAACTGGAGAGAAATGGTATAAAAGACTGACACTATGGATAAAGGGACACGTATACAGTATAATGCAATCCTTTGTGACTTGATATTGCCCATTACATGAGCGAAACGTTCATTAAGAACCTCGTTATATTGCATTTGTCTTTCCAGGTTGTAACTTTGTTGGGAGTCTGTCTCTCTCTCTCTCTCTCTCTCTCTCTCTCTCTCTCTCTCTCTCTCTAAACTATGTAATCACTATTTTTATTCATTCTTGAACTTACCAAACATGAAAAATGTGGTCTTCATGGTGTTCAGATAAGTTATACCAACGTTGTGTCTCCTGACAGAGTGGCTGCAGAAGCTGGGCTTGGAGATAAAATCTTCATCCGCCTACCGCCGTATCCAGGAGATGATCGACTACCTGGAGGACATCTACAGAGATTTCACCGAGAACTCTAAGAGGGAGAACCTGGAGAAGTACTACAATATGATAGTTGAAACACTGAAGAATGGTGTTAAAGTCCTCATGATGAGAGGTTAGCTAAAAACTTGCGGAGCTTTCGAAGTAGCCTAGACAAATATTTGATTGAGATTGGTTGGACTGAAGTTGGACCAGCCTAGCAGTGGTTAATGAGGTTTATGACGTTAATCCCTTGGAATTAAGAACAAGTTACCCAGTAGGCAAGTATGTAGATGTGATCGTTGGATTTGTGAGGAACTTGCCAAGTATGGGCAAGTAGGCCTGTTGCAGTTAAGAGGGATTACCAATAGGCCCCTGGCTGTCTTCATGAAGGCGCTGGACGAGCACCTAAAGTCAATACCTGACCAGCCAGGTTGCATTTTGTAAGTCGGTCTGCGTGAGGCCAGCAGTAGCAGCCTGGTTGATCAGAGAAGATTTTTATGGAAATAAAAGTAGGGTGAACCCCCCCTCCCCATAAAAAAGGTAAAACGTTCACCATCATTCATTTAGTTGCAGTCTTGTCAGAGGTATGTCGGCATCACGATTCAGATGCTCGATTTATTTGGAGTGTTAAACCCGTATGGGCCATGCATTATAAAAAAAGAAGTGCTAAACCCACTAGGGTCATACAGCACAGGTTGTGGAAGCTCGCTCCTCCGTTTATCAGGTTGAACTTTTATTTTTTTTTTTAAACAAGTTGCTTTCAGGCGGCACTGTATGACCCCTACGGGTTTTGCTCTTCCCTGTGGATACAAAAATAATGCTGTTCTTTGGTAATGAGTATTGCAAGAAGTGCTGTGATGCCAGAGGAGATGCCCTCATCTTCCATTCCACATTTCTTGTCTGACCCCTACGGGTTTAGCACTTCTTCATAATGAATAATGAGCTTTGATCCAAGGAAGGTGTGGGTATCTTCAATTTTTTGGATCAAGAGCCCTTCCTTGGCATCGAGGCAACCCCCCCCCCCTCCTTCCTTCCCCAAAGGGCTCTATGTAAATTTTAAGTTTAAAGTTTCTACGGAAAGTTTCAACTCTATCGGCAGTGGCGCCTTTTGCCGAGGACTGGCTGGGAGAACTGCAGAAAGCCTGGGAGAAGCTGCTGCAGTTCCGTCCTATCAAGGAACTCCAAGTGACTATTCTTGCTGCTCTAGACAAAGTGAGTGGCTTGTCTGCACACTTTTCAGTGAATGAATGTGTGTGTGTACGCTCACCTATTTGTGGTTTCAGGGGTCGAGACTTAGCTCCTGGCCCTGCCTCTTCACTGACCGCTACGGGGTCCTCTCTCTCCCTGCTACATGAGCTTTATCATACCTCGTCTTAAAATTATGTGTGGTTCCTGCCTCCACTACATCACTTGCCAGACTATTCCACTTCCTGACAACTTGTACTCATCTAGTTGAGGTTGCAGAGGTCGAGACCTAGCTCCTGTGTGTGTGTGTGAGAGAGTGAGAGAGAGGGAGAGAGAGAGAGAGAAAGAGCAAGCAAACAAGCCTGTAAGCGAAACGTTAGGTTAAAAAACATATAATCCAGTTCAAATCTTGATTTTTAGATGCTAGTTTTTTCAGAATTTAGCTTATCAAGTCTTGTGTTTAAACCCATTTATCTGCTTCTTGCATATTAGTGACTTTCTTTTGTCCTTAATATTTTATTATATGTAAACTACATTTTGTTTTACTGCATTAAGATATAAAATTTTTTTATATACCATTTTAAGTGAAAACGTTGTCCATAATGAGACTTGTACTGTTATGTTTTTAACTATAAATCTCCATGTAATTTAGCACTAAGAAGTGTTGGTGTGGTGGACAGGCTGTATGGACTGTGAGGTATGTGGACATCCGTGGACACATGATGGACGCCATGGTCTTCCTTCTGGAGCACGGATACACCATCTTCTCCCAGACCAGCGTCCAGGCCTCACAGAAGTTAGTTGAATACTGATAAATAGAAGAATGGATGGTGACTCGAACCATGGTAACAGGCCAAATCGTGTTGCAGGCCCAACTATGGTTCTGTATATTCCAGGTCTACTATGGTTCAAGCCCCAGTCTATTCTTCTGTTTATTCATTTACAGTTGTGCATTATATCTTGAGTTTTTAGTGTAATATCGTCATTATGCGCTCCATACTCATCCTGTGCGTCATAGTCAAAGGAATACAAAGGCACATAATGGGCCCTAGGACTGGGCCCTGCACTACAATGTTACTGTAAATTGAATTAGGGTCATAATAATATTTTTGTAGAGCAAAGCATACACTGCACAGGATGAGATAGATGATAATTCATAAATTTTCAACGTATAATTATGTGCATCTTCCCGGCAGGCACATCTTAGCCAAGACTAAGTTTAAGTTTAGCCCAGATGAAGGGACGATGGAACTAGTACAAAAGTTACCCCTTGACTGGCAATCCTTCGATCACAAACCCAGCTGGAAGGTGAATCTTGTGTTACTGTTGTTGAATTTGGTAAAATATATAGAGATGCATATTAAAGCAGAGGCATACATGTAAAGAGGGCAGCAGAGATGGGGAAAAGGTAGATAAAAAAAAGGTTTAAAAAAGACCATTGGAAGCTCGTGGTTATTTAAGAAAGGAAAGAGCCATTTCAGAGAAAAATCACAGCAAAATTCAGTATTATTTTTAAAAGTTGAAGAAGGATGATTGAGAAAGCTATTTTTGTGTTTAAAAAATTTTTCTCTTATGGTGTCTAACTTATTATGTCGTAATTAACCTTATTCCTGATATGGTAGAAAAACTATGTAAAAAATAAACTTAAGTTTATAGACAACGTTTTGTGTTAAAAGGTTTTTCTATTCCAAAAATCACTTAAGGCTAAATGTCTTCAAATGTTTTTCCCTGAGTTAAATCTTTCTGCTTTATTTATATGCAAGAATTTGTCTCTTAAAT
Source organism: Cherax quadricarinatus (assembly GCF_038502225.1). NCBI lineage: Eukaryota > Metazoa > Arthropoda > Malacostraca > Decapoda > Parastacidae > Cherax > Cherax quadricarinatus. Next base: position 2,831,760 of record NC_091377.1, read on the forward strand.
GTTATTTCTAAACTTGGTGTCTCACAGGACCTTCCGGAGTACAAGAACATTCAGTGGATGAGAGAGACTTTCTTCTCCTCTGTAAACTACACATTTCATGAGATCTGGTACAAGTACGTCAACCTCAACCTCGACCTGAAACCTTTGTCTTGGATCCTTCCCAACCCTGGTGAGTTGTTCTTTCTTTGTCTCCTAAGATTATTATATTCACAGGATATGTGCTGAAGTCTTAGGGGTAATATAGAACCTAGGAAATTAGAAGTAGTCAGAATCAAAAACATGGATAACTCCAATTTGTTTAGTTAAGAGACGCTCACTTGCATAAAGTCGGGGGCCCAAGACTGTACAACTGCATCCCAGCATACATAAGAGGGCTTTCCAATAACCCCTGGCTGTCTTCAAGAAGGCACTAGACAGGCACCTAAAGTCAGTACCTGAACAGCTGAGCTGTTATTTCTACATCGGTTTGCCTGATCAGCCAGCAGTAACAAGCTGGTTGATCAGGCCCTGATCCATCATGAGGTCTGGTCATGGACTGGGTCATGGGGGAATTGACCCCTGAAACACCCTCCAGTAATCTGATCCTCACGTAACTATTATTGAAAATCTATGGTGAAACTTTCACACAATAACAGAGTTTCTCCCGGCAGCGACGGGGTACATGATCGGAGAGCAACACTTCATGACCTTCGATGGCCGGCACTTGGAGTTTAAGGGACGGTGCCAACACCTGCTTGCAGCTGACATGGTGAACGCTAGGTGGGCAGTGGCAGTCAACTATCATAGTCACTCCTCCCGCACTATCATCATCTACATAGACAACAGCGAGATAGAACTAGCCACCGACTTCAGGGTAAGATTATCTTTGCCTTCAGTGACGGGGAAGGGGGCTCCTTGCTGAAGTGAAGCTCTTGATCATAGTTTCGATCTCTTTGCTTCCCTTGTATGAAATCTAGATACCTCTTAGGGTGTGTCAGGTGGAAGAGAGCATACGTTCACTCTTCCAAGAATTGGACACGCACTACTCTCTCGCTAATACCAAATAGAGAAATGCCTCACACCTGTCTCTGAGTACTGCCAAGTGACACTCTTGACAGGACAGTTTGCTAAAATATATCCCATTATTACATTTACAGGGAAGCACTAACCCCTAGGGGTTATACAGCATCTAGGTTCGATCCAAGGAAGACTAGATTCAGTTCCCTGGATCAAGAACCGTTAAGTATGATGGCAACCCCTTGAACAATTTGTGTGTGTGCTTAACACTGGATGAAATTGTGTTATCAATTTAGTGATTATTTTTTTTCATTCGAAACAAACGCTAAACCCATACTGGTCATAGAGCGTCAACTCTGTGTTGCAGGTGACAATCAACAGGAAGCCTACAGAACTCCCTGCTGGGCTTCAGTCAGCATCCGTCCACAGATGGCTGAACAAGATTCACGTCTACACTAACTATGAATTCTCAGTATCCTGGAACCTGGCCCATGATGTCGTGGCAGTATCCGTTTATGGTATTATTCCTTCACTGTTGCGTATATATATATTTTTTTTAAATGCACCTGCCGTCTCCCACCGAGGCAGGGTGACCTGAAAAGGAAAACAAAAGTTTGTGTGTTTACATTTAGTCATTTATACAGAAGGGGATTACTAGCTCCTTGATCCCGGCAGTTTAGTCGCCTTTTGCAACATGCATGGCTTACGGAGGAAGGGTTCTTTTCCACTTCCCCATGGAGAACTGATGTATATACATTCTTAGAAACCCACATAAAACCTTATCAAAAAGGAGAAAAAAATCATTCGTTAACATACTTTCAATTATCTTAAAATATCCCTAGTTCAATATTTAACTTGGCAGGTGAACATATTACTGTATTTCTGGGGAACTGCTAAATCCATAAAGGTCATATGAAGCCTGGGAAATGGGAGGTAATCGGGATTGATCCAAGGAAGAGGAGCTTTTTTAATTCTTGGATTAATAGCCTTTTACTGGGATCAAGGAACCAATCCTTGAAGGGTGTGTGATGAAACGCCGATGATTCCTGTGTTCGATGAGACACGGATGTGTCTTCTACGATTGTGATGATACTGATGTGTCCTCAATATGCAACAAAATGGATGTGTCCTTCGAGTATCTTACTAACGTGGATGGTCTCATTACAGGTTACTACTTTAACAAGACAGGTGGCTTGCTGGGTGTATACGACAATGAACCATACGATGACTTTCAGCTTCCTAACGGGACTCCTACTGATGTGGTGAGTGTGCTGGCTGAGGGTTGGGATGTGAGCCGTAGACAGTGCCAGACCAGTGGTAACATCGCCAGAGGTCGCTCCAAGATACCAGTTGAGGTCTGCACTTACCTCTTTGAAGCCAACAATTCTCCTTTCAAGCACTGCTTCTTCCAGGTAGGTTAAAGTCCTGTCTGTTTACCTGTTGATGGTTCCAGGGTCACCATTCAAGTGACTTGGTCCCAGACCAGGTATCCTGGTTACTGGTCTTAACAGCCAAGCTACTGATGCTGAACACGTTCCACAGAGAGGCTGAAGAAAGCGAGAGCAAGCGAGATTGAGTTAATCTCTCTTATTTTTGTAACTCCTTTGGTACGTTGAAAAATACTTAAAATGAACAATTAGGAATGGTTGGATGAGAAACTTTCCTGCCTAACAGGTGACTAGGTTTAATGAAGCACTCTTTTATGATCTTATGGACGCTATATAAAAATATTTAATGCATATATACCCAAAATGGAAAATACACCAACCATCATTCTTTCGACAGCTCTCTTGCAAAAGGAACGCAGATGTTGCATTTCAAATGACCCTTCAAACTGCAAACATTATCCTCCTTCCTTCAGAGTGCAGGTTATTGTACCTCTCACTTCCAGGACTCGAGTCCAGTTAACTTGTTTCCCTTGAATCTTTTGTTTAATGCTCCATTGTTCACACTGACAGCACAACCAACCACAAAAGATAGAACAATTATAATTTTTTTTCAAAGACTTGTATAATTGTATTAATGGTATACAATACCATCAAGTAAATGAGTAAGACGCATGTGCAACATGTATCTAATTTATTAGATATGTACAACATCTGTAATGTATTGATAGTCACTGGATAGAGAACATCTACATAATAAAGATACGCAGGTATTCCACACGTGTTGGATTTACCATCTTATAGGTATTGTATACCACTGATATTCAACAGTTGGGTATCTTTAATGAGACGTTTCGCCTAATTGGCAAGCTGCTTCAGTCGAAATAAAGACAATGGTATTAGTAGATTTGAGGTGATCAGTCCCTCAGCCTATTTTGTATTTGTAGGTGAATCCAACACCCTACCTAAACATGTGCCTGGTGGACTATAGAAGTCAAGAACGGGACTCTTGTACAGCAGCCACAGCCTATACTGAAGCCTGTTCCTCCAAGCACATCCCTGTCAAGATCCCTGTCTTCTGTGTCCAGTAAGTTGATCACTCTAATCTATTGTTGATGACCCAATCTTGTTTAGCTAATCTCTTGGTGATGGTTCACCTTCCCTTCAAGGGTACCTTGATGCTGGTGGTGGTTCACCCTCCCTTTATGGGTACCTTGATGCTGGTAATGGTTCAGTCTCTACAGTGTTTTTTATTTTTTTTTTTTTTTTTTTTTTTTTTTGCAGATGCATTTGAAAAAATACTTCCAAGATTTTAGAGTATGTGGAAAGACATTCACAGTACGTGCTTGTTGCTTAATTTTACTTTCTCAATCATGTTTACAAAAAGAAAAAAAAAATATATATGTAATCAGTGTTTTGTTGGCTGTAATATAGCGTTCTTGTCCTCAGACTTCCTCCACTACTAGTACCACTGCTATTACTACTATCTTGTTTCACTTTCTCATGTGCCACTACCACTACTTCTCCTACCTACTAATAGCTTGGTATAGGTTGTGCTGGTGTTGTGCCGGTGTTGTCAGCTGTGATGGTGTTGTGCCGGTGTTGTGCCAGCTGTGATGGTCTACTGACCATGATGCAGCTTTGAGATCTGCTATCGTCTACATTTAGTTGGAGATTTATGAACTATTTTGTACATCACGACAGGCCGGAAACTAGTAGAGAACCAATTAAAATTTAATTCCTCCCTTAATGGGACTATTAACTTGGGATCATTACATTTCCTACTCTAATTAGACTAGCCACTATTGCTGCTTCCTCGACTTTATTATTATTGTGGGAAGCGCTAAACCTGTCTGGGCCACAGAGCCTGAGAATGTAAAGGTTTATCAGGGTTCCACTCATGGTATTGTGGGTTAGCTGTGATTTGCTTCAGCCATGGTATTGTGAGTTAACTGTGAAATGTTCTAGCCACGGTATTGTGGACTAGTTGTTAATTACCCCAGCCAAAGTGTTGGGTTATGAATTGTTCCAGCCATGGTATTGTGGGTTGTGAATTGTTCCAGCTCTGGTAGCGTGACTTCAACATTCACATTACAGAAGCCTTTCATAAAAACGTAAGAAGCACTGCAAGACCCACTAGCCTGCTGTGTGTTTTTTTTTAATAATGTGAAGCATTAAATCCATGTGTGTTATTCAGTGGGGAGACTGTTAAACGAAACTAAATACTGTGACTGGAAAAATACGCAAATAACCCGGCCCTTCATAAGCTTCTTTCTATGTGCAGGTTATTTGTGTATTAATTTACCACGTTCTCTTCTCGTGAGTAGAGGATAAGGCATGATAACATATGAACCGCTTTTGTTACTTAACCATAGTGTCGGCATCTGGTACGATAGCACCGATAATTTTAGATATAAATCCAGATCTAGTATTCTATTGGGGGCCCTGATTCCTAGGTCTTTCGTGTATCCATATGCTCTTGCACCACCTTCCACAGGATGGATATTGGATGCACATTAAACCAGCCGCTTCGACTGCAAAATCTAATCTCGTTCTATTACCTCTCCAGGTGTGAGTACATGACTAATGACGGAGAGATGAAAGCTCTGGAGGAGGGCACCTCTATCATGCTGGAGAAAGAAGAGATTCTAAAGTCCACAGACGTCGTCTTCCTGGTGGAGGCTAGAGCCTGTAATAAGGTCCTGGCAGAGAAGAAGCCACTCAATCGCTTCGACACCTTCATCAGTGTCATGAACGAGGAACTGGAGGCAAATGGTTTACGTCTTGTGAGGTGAGATTATCAGTGTTCACAAGGAAGCAATGAAGCTATAGATGCAAGATAAAGATTCTCTGTTCATCGTATCATTGTCTTATTGTCTCCCTTGCAGGTAGAAAACTTTCCAGATTTGCCTCGGAGGGTTAACCCAGGATAATCAAACGCCAAGAACGGTGATTTAGACAGAACAAGGCACTGAGACCTTTGTATGTCAGTGTGACTTGTCAATGGTCCAAGTCGGACCAAAACGTGCAGCTTATCTGTGTAATGCGATTTAGTTCCAGTGGGATTCTTAGGTGCTCCTGAGGATGTGAACCACAGTCTACAAACACAAAGGAATCTCTTTACTGTTAGGTGAATAGGGCGGGGAGGGGGGGTTAGCAGGTATTAGACGAGCCCATTCCTCTCTCCTTATCTGGACTGAACCTGGTTCCTTCTCTGTTTTACCTACTCTATATTGCTAATCCACCTCTCTAACACTTTGTTCTCCATACTAAGCAGGCTCCCTCGAATGCTTCCTAATTTATGTATATAATATTTGAGTTCATGTATTTTCTTTGTCTTGTATTGCAGTTTTGCAAATATCAGAAGACACATCGTTTTACTATTAAGAGCATGTATACCTGGAGAGAGTTTTGGGGGTCATCACCCCCGCAGCCCAGTCTGCATATATTTATTTTAGAGTACACCGCTAGCTTTTACTGTGAAGAACATTTTTTACTCTATATTTCACTAGATTTTTATTTTTTATTTCTACTGCATTTATCAAGTGGGTGGCTAGATTTACCCTACCTGCACCCAGGTACGCTGTGGTGGTGTACGGCTCTGAAGATGGCATGTTTAAGCAGCCGACTGTGTCGACCATTGACAATCAGATCTTCACAGATGCTGTCAACATCCACAAAGCCCTCGATCATGTTGTCTTCTGTAAGTGTTAGAATACAAGTTTCTCTTTTCCATGCAATTCAGTGTTACAAACCCTCCCACACACATAGGTAAGCAGAATTAGGAGAGTATTCTGTACACTCTCAAACCTCCAGATGTTTAGGCAAGCACAATGGCAACAATGCCAGTCTGAAGACATACATAAATTGCACAAGTTTTTTAGGAGGCAACGTTTCACTTGTGTATAGCTTTATGATTAAGATGTACGATGAGTGAAACGTTGTCTTCATAACTTTGACAATACATTAGGTCATCCAGAGCATCAATATACTTCCTCTCTGACCTGTAATTTTGTTTTCACTTTTTTTCAGCAAACACGACAGATGCAGAGTATGGCTACCTATCCTCTGATGCCTTTGACGCTTTTACTGTGGCTGCCAAACTCAACTTCAGGGCTGGCGTGAGCATTACCTTCGTCCACTTCCCCTGCGAGTCTTGCAAGCCAGCCATTCCCTCCGTGAGTATCGAACCCTGAAGGACTCATTGTTGTACCTGAAAATAGTAGTTTACATTGCTAACAGTAGTGTAGAAAAAAAATGACACGTCTTTTCTACAATGAGGAGTTGCCTAGTGTGGGTCAGCAGGCCTACTGCAGTACCTCTGTTTTTATTAAATACAAGAAGTTGCTGTGTGTGTGTGTGTGTGTGTGTGTGTGTGTGTTATATGGATTGACCACTACTAAATCAGTGTTTGTTTACAGATGGACTACAGCACTATGTACCATATCTTGCTAGAGTATTCTATCACTCTGCACGTCTTCAACCAGGACCTCTTCGACATACCCAAGGAAAAAGAGAGGAAGAAAATACTGGGTGAGGCATTCCACACATTTCTCTCATGCCACGTATTCTTCCTTTACTTGATATGCATCTCTTCATACATGTCGCCTATTTAGTTTAGGAAGGGGCTACAAGTACATTTACATATTTTTCATGCTGAAACAGATTCACTGAGATCAATAATTTAGATATATATACAACCTTTCGAACTCTAATCTTTTTGTAATATGTACAAGGTGAAGTAAATGACAATGGAAACCTTTATTAACAGCAATTGGTGCCAGGCAGGAGTGAAATGTTGCAGTTCAGAGCTATTTACTCACAGAATCGTGGGTGATTGTGTGGAGTGGAAAGGATTGCTTAATTACACAGGAATACTGTATGTGGGTAGCCAGTTTACCAAGCTAACAAGCCTGTCTTTCTAGGTTGCTGCAACAGTGTCATTATATCGTAGCTGGAACAATTCACAAATAATCCACACTTAGGAAATAGACAGGAGGATCAGGAAAGGGTGACGTGATTATGACTTACAAAATACTGAGAGGAAATTTGATAAGGTGGACAGGCGAGTCTGTTTGAGAGGCTGGTCTAGAGAACACGAAGACACTGCTGGAAATTATAAGCACAAGTCACAGGGATGTTATGAAATACTTTTTAAATGACATCTAGGTCTGTTTTTGTTTCTGTATCGGGTCACTGGTGTGATAATGATTCTGGATGGACTGAAACGGCATCTAAACTTTAAGTGGGAGTTTTGACTTGGTCTACCTGGAGGTCGTTCTGGGGGGGGGGGAAGTTCAATGCCCCCTCAGCCTGGTCCTTGACCAGACCTCAAAAAAAAGTGGACCAAAGGTTCTAATAAAAACAAATGAAATACATTCAGTAATCTGGTGTTAGTGATAGCTGTCATACACTCCTGTGATCTTTGAAATGACTTTTCTACCCCGGTCTTCACAGGTATTGATAGTGACAATGCCTACACTCTTAAAGATGCCAAGAACCGTGGCAGAGCTGCTACCCTCAAGGGCGACCCAGCCATCAGAAGTCAAGTATTTATTCCCAAGGATAAGCTTGGCTACTGTGCCCCTCTCGCCCTGGAGACTAATGGTGAGCACTCCTGGTGGTGAGTCGTGAATCAATATTTACTCGTCAAGCGATGAATTGGGATCCTGTGGTTCAACTGGTGAGTCATGCATCTACAGTTGTTCCTCAGGTGATGAGTCAGGAAGCTACTGTTCCTCCTTACATAGTGAATTAGAGATCTGAGATTAATTCTCAGGTGAAATATCGGGAATCTAAGGGTTCCTCAGGTGATAAGTTAAGAATTTGAGGTGGCCTTATTATGGGGGAATGCTAAACCCGTAAGGATTATACAGCACCTGTGGGGGGGGATGGAAGGCATTCAGGCTCAATTCAAGGAACTGGAGCACAGATCCAATTCTCTAGATCAAGAGCCCCTCACCAGCATCATGAAACCTCCCTTGAGAGGTGGAGTGGCCTTAATTCTGGCCAAAAACAAAAAAATAAAAGGCTCATGACCCAAAGATTGCAGCTACCCTCCAGTTCTTTAAATTCCGATGATCTATTCGTCCAATGCTGTATAATCCCTAAAGGTTTACCACCTATAATGTTAGTGATGCTTATAATGATAGATAATAAAATAAGCATTATTCATGCAGGCACCATCTTCACGCTCCTGCCCTTCCAAACACCAGCCCAACGAACATCAGGAAAGGAGAAGAAGAAGATCATCAAAATGGGCATAGTGTTTGGGAGGAGGGTAGCACTGACGGCCCTTCCTCAGGAGAGGAAGAGATGCGTGTGTGTCCCTAGCACTCCTGACGGGGCGGCCAGTGTCCACTGTGACATCTGGAACAACGGACACATTTCGCTCCTTGTAAGTAGCACAGTGAGGCACTTGTATCTGTTAACCTGTCACTCCAAGTGAAAAGTATCTATCCTTGTAAGATGTGTACTAAGACACTCAAAGTAAACGTCTAACTGGTACTATATAAATGGGATTGAAAATCAGTAACTTGATGAATGAGACACTTGTGTATCTTTCCTGAAGACACTTTTCATTATACTCCACACTGAAGAGAAAAAAGTGGAAGACGTGATGGCTGAGCTTGAGATTATCAGTCCCTCAGCCTAGAGATGGTTTATTCTTCAGCCTTGATTAAAGTACGAGCATGGAAAAGGTCTGGCTGCACGCCAGATAAACTGAAGAACTTGTAACCTCAAACTCCCTCTATACATCTAACACTTTTTCTCTGCATTGGACTTATAAAGCCACTGGTTGGCAAAACTATATTTTTTAGATACCCAAATGTTTTACAGTTCTCTCATTAACACGTGTTCATCTGAGTGAATTATAGCTGTATGGGGAAATTGTAAATATAGGGGTCAAACAGCATTAAGGGGTAAATGGCAATCAGGTTTGAGCCAAAGGAGATGAGGCAACTCCAAATTATTGGTATTAATCTTGGTAATTGTCGGTATCAAAGTGGTTTAGTGAGTAAATACTAGGACATTTTTTTTTTTTAACAACTGTTTTGGTTCTAGGATCGGGATGAAGGTCCCACGACCAAAACTTTTTCTGAGATATGCCCTAGTGTCTGTTCACGAGTATTGTTAGACCAAATCGTTGGATCAATAGACCTACAGGATGGGGTCACCCCTCTTAAAGGATCCAAATTTATAGGATGTTTAAGGCTTCCTGGGCTAGTGTTTCACTTCACAGTGAAACAGTTTTGTGTAAGTTGCAGGCTGACTCCTAAGGGATGGACTTCAATTGCTCACTGTATCAGTTTTATTTGATAATTATTTTGAATTACATAAGTCTGTCCATTTGTATACCTTTCCACTCCACTTCCATTTTCTCTAGAAGGATGTAGTTAAAGAACATTTGTATTGATTCTTATTATTTATTACAGGAACAGTACGCTGACGAGGAGCTACCGACCCACTACGAGACCAACAGCGGAGAAGAGGGTTCTTGTGTTCGTCGAGAACCAATGGGGAAGTGTGTCGAGTGGCTCAAGTTCTAGCAAGCTTGTGCGTATGTATACTCGCCCGTGCCTGTGCTCCTGGTCCCGTGTACACGTGTTTTTTTCAAACGCATCTTGGCCAAGATATCAGTTCATCCAACGAGCGACCGGGTTCTGGAATGTATGCGAGAGCTTAGTGGAGCATAAGTAAGCAGCATGTATCTGCATCACGATTAGCAGGTGGAGGATCAAGCGTACACCTGAATCATGATGATAGTCACTCATTACAAAAAAAATTTAGAAATTCAAGAAGCTTTTAAGACTAGAGAAACTTCTGAAAGTTAGAGACATGCAACTAAAGGGCTAGAAAGTGTTAGGTAAAAAGATGCGTGAGCATCTAGTGAAAGTTTGGTTGGGGTAAGCTTCCCTAGTACAGAAACTTGAGACTGCAGAGGCAGTATGCCCTTAAAAAAAATTATACCTCGTTTAGTCGTTAGCAACTAATGTAATTTTTGTGTATCAGTGGTGTTCAGTACCGACAGGATGATTAATGTGAAATGAATGCAAAATCTGTTAATCTTTATTTGTAGACGTGTTGCCATCCAGTGGTTTTATCAGTACAAAATATGGACATTATAGGAATCTATAAGCAGATAGTGGTAAATGAGGTCATCAGTCCCACAACCCAGGAGGGGGTGATGAGTACCATACTCTGGAAAGAATCTGAAGGACAGGCAGGGAGATTGGTGCTTATATACTGCAGTCAGAGGATGTGCTGAAGATGAAGGTATTGTCACGTAGGTGGAACTTCCCAGTGGCAGTTGAAGTTGGTCATGCCCAAGAGCTGGGCCAGGAGTTAGCAAGTAGGTTGTGATGTTCTCTGCATCAAGATTCCATGATGCTGCTGCATCTGACAGGTTGTATACCACATACAACCTGTCAGATGCAGCAGCATCATGGTATCTTGATACAGAGAACATCACTCAACCTACTTGCTTACTTCTGGCCCAGCTCTTGGGTATGACCAACTTCCACTGGGAAGTTCTGCCTACCAGTGACAATGTCTTCATCTGACTCCAGTATACAAGCATCAATCTCCCTGCCTGTGCTTCAGATTCTTTCCAGAGTATGGTACTCATCACCCCCTCCTGGGTTGACGGACTGATGACCTCATTTACCACTATCTGCTGTATACATTTCTATTTTCCTTGCATTGATAAAGCCAATGGATGGTGAAACGTCTACAAGATACACAGATGTTGCATATGTCTAATTCATCAAAAAGTGTATAATTCTTCAAAACATACTATGTGCAATATCTAGGTACCTTTACTTGTAGAACTAAATTTCGATGTTGCTTTTTGCATGAAAGTACACTTCACCAGGAGGACTGGGGCCGCGGGGGCGTTGACCCCCGGAACTCACTCCAGGTAAACACCAACCACTGACCTCCAACGCAGTTAACCATGACGTCAGTCTGCCTCTTCTTCCCAGGGATTTCATCATGAAGTGAATTCTGCATAAATTTTCATTGTTTCTCTTTCAACAATAAATCCCACGAACGTATGGATTAATTACAAGCTAGTCTATCAGCACCACCTTTGTGAACTTGTATGCATAAACTAAACATTGTCAGCATTATCACCAGCAGAATTACATAGGTGAAATACATGGACAACATAAACTCTACCAAGAGTTTTGATATTCAGAATAGGTAAGGCTGGACGACGATGAACCAGGAATCCAGTTCACGCTCAGTGATCAATGACAGGTTACCATTCCTCAACGCCCTTATTCACAAATCTACGAGATGCCTATAAACAAAAATGACTGCTTGAATGGTATACAATACTGACAAGATGAGAATTACACATGTGCAACATCTGAGTATCTTTATTTGTAGACATTTCGCCATCCAGTGGCTTTATCAATACTATTCAAGGACATAATGTGAACTGTATAACTATATACAAAAGACGAGGTAATCAGTTGCTCAGCCTTGGCGTCTGTGATGCACACTGTAGTCTTGAAGAAACTGAAGCACAGGCAGAAAGACGCCAGTATATAAACATCGGTCTTTTTGCCTGTGCTTCAGATTCTTCAAGACTCTGGTGCGCATCACAGACGCCAAGGCTGAGAAACTGATTACCTCGTCTTTTGTATATAGTTCTACAGTCTTCACATTATGTACTTGAACTGTATTGATAAAGCCACTGGATGGCAAAACATCTACAAATAGACACCCAGATGTTGCACATGTGTAATTCTCATCTTGTTAGTATTGTATACCATTCTAGCACAATCATTTTTGTTTATAGGCCTCTTGTAGACTTGTGAATAAGGGCGTTGAGGAATGGTAACCTGTTATTGATCACTGAGCGTGAACTGAATTCCTGGTTCATCATCGTCCAGCCTTACCCGTTCTGAATATCAAAACTCTTGATAGTGATCTTTGTTGTCCATGTATTCACCCATGTGATGCTGCCGGCGATAATGTTGACAGTGTTGAGTTGATGCATACAAGTTTACAAAGGTGGTGCTGATAGAGTAACTTGTAATCAATCCATACGTTCGTGGGGTTTATTATTGAAAGAAAATGAAAATTTATGCAGAATTCTCTTAGGGTGATAAAATCCCAGGGAAGACTAAGGTCATGCTTGACTGCGTTGAAGGTCAGTAGCTGGTGTGGTGTGTACCTTCCTGCAAAATTAACATCGAAATTTAGTTTTGTTTGCTTAATGACATTAGAGGTGTCTGTTGCAAACAGTCCGAGTGCTTCAGATAAGCTGGGTAATGCTTCCCCTATTATCTTAAGAGGTATTTTGTGTTTATGGGTCAAGGACAGTCCATACGTGCACTGATTTAGGATTACTAGGTATTGGGTGATGAAATTTCTCTGAAGAATAAACCAACTTCTGCACCAGATACCCAGCACACTATGGGTAGTCCCATACATGTGCTGCAGTGGGAATATTATGTATTTGGTACAAAAGTTGGTCTATTCTTCAGTAAGAAATCATCACCCAATACCTAGTAATCCTAAATCAGTACACGTATGGACTGTCCTTGACCTATAAACACACCACACCTCTAAGACCAATAGCATCAAGTATTAGGACTACTCACAAAGCACCTGTTCTGCCTTCTATGAACTATTAGCCCAGCTCATCTGAAGCATTGAGGTCAACTCCTGAATATGAAAGTGGTATACAATACTGACAAGTTTATAAAGACACGTGCAGCAGCAGTAATGTGAAGATGACGCAGTTAGTCCATTACACTCAGAGGCATAGATCTGAGGTGGTCAGTCCCTCAACCTGGGAAACAATTCTGCTCCATAGTCTGGAACAATGTTCCAGATTATAGAGCAGAACTGTTCTCCAGGCTGAGGGGACTGACCACCTCAAATTACGTCTTCGAGTGTGATGGACTGATTACATCGTCTTTACATCTCTGCTGCTGCTACTACTACGTCCTCCGTATTCGACTGAAGAAGCCTATGTAGACAAAACTTTTTGGAATAAAGATAAGTAACTGTTGCACATGTCTTACATATCGGCCTCCTAAACAGTACCTTTGATACCTTTGTGAAAATGAAAGTAGCACTCGCTTCACCAGCTACTGACCAACTCCACCACTTACCTACTCTGCCGCCACACCGTCAACCAGGACCTTAATCTTCCTCTTCATGACCCAAAGGGAATTCTGCACAATTCTTAAATGGTTTATCATCCGAAAACAAACCCTGCAACCGTATGGATTAATTACGAGCTACTCTGTGTTGTCTTAGCAGCTCTATACATGGAACATCTAGAAACTGAACACTTGGTTAACTTTATCACCATCACATGGGGCCAAGAGCTATGAATCGACCCCTGCAACCACAGTTAGGCGAGTACATGGGTGAGATACATGGACGACAGCAAAATGTTTTGACATCCAGAACCTAAAGAGAAGACTCAACGGAGATGAACCGGCTATTCAGTTCGTACTTCAAGAGGAAACCAGTGACAAGTTGACATTATTCAAAGTCATCCCCAAACAACATCCCCAGATTCCAAGTCTACGAAAATCCTCCAGTGAAAAATGACCTAGCTTCCCGAGGCATCATCGTCGACATTTTCTTAAGAGAATACCACATTTGTAGTCTTAAGTTTCTTGACAATGAATACTCTTGGATATACGAAACCCCTACCCAGTTAAATCTTCATTTCTCAAGACTACAGGAGATGAGATCTTCACAAATTCTCCACGCACTGAGCCACTTTGAACAAAGTTATCTTATGAACAGCTAAGCTGCCTAGACTACCTCCAAAGCACTCCTATAAAGCAATAACCATCACAGTCCTCAAAGACCTCACCAGGACCAAAGTGGCGAACCATGAACCAGTCAACGCAGAGGTTCACTTAATACCTCGTGAAGGGTGTGACATTGTATGTCTGGGAAAGAGAGAGCAACTCCCAGGAAAAATTGTGTGCAACACAGGTATACTGTTAGCCTCATAAGCTTCAATGGCGCCAGTTTAGTGAAAGGAACCACTCGGACGAAAATGTCTTGAAGCCTCGTTGATTCCCACCCTATTCAGTTAGAGAGAACCAAGGCAGTTTCATCTCTGAAATATTACTATTCCTCCTTAAAATGAAACCCAGCCCTCGCATGACAGCTACAAATACTACTACTAGTACTACTACCACCATTAGCTAGTAAGCTAATGGTGGTAAATAAAGAGAACACTACCACCATTAGTTAGTAAGCTAATGGTGGTAGTGTAGTGGTAGTTTTATTACTTTCTCGTGTGTCCTTTTATCTAAACAATTTCAAGCTTTATGTGAGATATTCTTTAATCAAGATCCTTCATCGGTATCAAGGTAACTTTATTAAAGGGGGTTAAATATCGAGCTGCTGGGACAAAGTTTCGGCCTATGTAGAGTTTTACCATTATCTTGATTGAGTTCGAAATGTCCCCCAATAAAAGTAAAGCATCTTTTCTACTCTTGAAGGGTCGAAAAGTGGTAAAAATGGTGTGATATTGACAGGATGTTGGAAAAAAAAGCAAACACTGGAACAACAGGAGTGACCAGTGTCCCAGGACCGACAATTTCCAAATTCAAGTATCCTAGTCTATATATTTTGAATCATTCTCCAATAACATGTAAAGTATATACAAATATTACCCACTGCTAACAAGTTATTAGCTAGCTTCTATACTGTGTTAATATATACAGATGTAATATAAACTTCTGTGTATCGTATTTACATATTTATAACCGCGTTGTGTATTTTTTTTTAATTTGATATATTGTATATACACAGAACTATGAAATTTTTGGAAAATAAATTTTTAGCGTGGAGTGAAATGTGAATTTTTTGTTAACTGTTATACAAGATACAAACTATGTTTGGAGTGGGTCATTTTATTACCAAAATATTTCTATTATTTTAGCATAGTTTCTGCATTGAAGTCAGTTCTCATTTCGTATTGTAGAGCATTTTTTGTAATTTAGTTTATTGTACAAATCGTCAAAAAAAATTTCCACAGAAAATAAATCGGAAGATTGAATATTGTGGCTTTCAGATTTATATGTTGGATTAGGCCTTGCAAGCAGAAACATACGATATTCTTCGTAAACCAAGGTACGGGTGGGGATTTAACTCGCGGCAAATCAGCCTTAAAATTCCAGGCCAGCATGTAAGCCACTTGCCGCGAGTTCAAACCCCACCCACACCCTGGTTTGTTTGCAATCGTGTCATGACCATTTCGCGAGTCGATATTCTTCGCATTTTTGTTGTAAGTTCATCCACTGACTGTGGTTCATTACACACCTTAATTCTAGATTTGCACGAAAATTTACGAAGAAGGGTCAGTGTTTCGTGTCAATGCTTCGAATATTCTTAAAAAAAAAAATTAGGCTCGACATCTTGTTAGAAAAATATAAAGTTTTAATTCCATCAGGATTTCGATCATTTTTTCAGGTTTCCTCAGAACTGTGATCCTTAAAACTTTTCTATGTATATTAATAAAATTATATAACAAGATGTTAATAAAAATTGGTGGTTTAAGGCATTTTATCGAGATGTTTCGCCCATCATGGACCACACTTTGATAACCTAAAAGTCTTCACAATAAAAAGCAATAAACTGCATGTGGGTTGTTTACATACATCTTATGTATGTTTTTTCAGTTAGGAATTTGTGTCTGACTTTATTGAATAACTTTGTTGAAATAAAAATTAATACTTTTCTTGAACATTTCATTTCAAATCCTAATTAAAGTTGACTATAATATTTGGAATGTGGAAGAGGGTCTTAGTAGGCCTGGGGAATCTGGTTTTGGTCAGGTGAGGATAGGCCTAATTTCTTGGATCAAGAGCTAGTCGTAAACATCAAGGCAACCCCCCCCCTTTGATACACACATTATTATTATAATCAAGCAGGAAGCGCTAAACCCGGAGGATTATACAGCGCCTGGGGGGGGGATGTGGAAGGCATTCAGGCTTAATTCGGGGAACTGGAGCACAGATCCAATTCCCTAAATCAAGAGCCCCTCACCAACATCAAGGAACCTTCCTTGAGGGGTGATACACAGAGAACTAGTAACAAACACGAAGTTAACGTTTTTTTCATTGTTTACCTGTGAAGGATTTAACGTTTTCTTCCCTCACTGCCGTCAAAGGGGTTACTTTGCCTCGATGAAAAGGCTTTTAGTCTAAATAACTGGAGTTCACCTTCCTCGGATCGAATCCCAGTCTTCCCCAACCTTCCCTTTCTATTTGGACTCAATATAACACCTACGTGTTTGAAAAAGAATAGCCTTGTATTTTTTCCCCTTTTGGGAAATCCAGCCCTTATACAGAAAAGGGGGCCTCATTTTCTATATAAAATGGAAAATGGGGAAAAAATGTGAGATCTGAGCCTATTTTCCCTTTGCACTGGGTTAGATTAACTCTTCGGTGCCTGCATTCACCAGTAGCGGTCAGTGAAGAGGCGGGGCCAGGAGCTGAGCATCGACCCCTGCAACCACAAATAGGCGAGTACACGTGTCCCAACACGGCAAAATTAACGCGGTGTCCATTGTCTTTTCTATCTCATTCACTTCTCTAAGCTGTACGACCCGCTTACTGGACAATTACAGATTTAAAAGTAATTTATTGAATCGTTGCCCCCTATAAATTACGTGCCTTTAATCTCCATATTTTCACTAGTAATAACTAAGTTCCCATTACGTTCATCCCGTATCTCGTTTTCCCTTCCTCTTCAAGAGGTTTTAATTCTCTTCCCATCGCCATGCCAGAAGGCTCACAATGGTTACTTACGCTCATTATTTTAACACACTAATTCACATCCTCCTGATGTAGCTGTGTACATAGATGGTTTCAAATCCTCAGTGAATTAAAGAATGCGGCTGTTTTTCAAGATATAACAGCATTAATAGGGCTCAACAGCATTTTCACAGTTATATACGAGGCTTTTCTCTTGCATAAACTCTAACTGCGTTATTGTTTCCTGTCAAAAGTGGTGCAAACTATCTAGAAATTTTAATCCTCTCATCTCATTGCCTTTCGTACACTACAGTAAGTTTTTTGTTTGTTTCTGCAAGTATAAAGAAGTCGAAATAGCTTTTGCTGGGTCCCCGGACACGCAAATACTCTGGGTAATGAACAGGCTGACTCTGTCAGTTATTCATGAACTACTAGTCTCCCACAGGGGAGTTTCATTCTCTATTTTCCAATACGCTCTCAGTTTCATAACTGGGAACATTTGTCTGAGCTGGAACACAACTGTTTTCTAATAAATTAAATTTATTTAGGTTCTTCCCACTGCTCAAGGGTATGGGAAATTACGATCATGTTTACGAACCGATCAGACACGACTCTCATACCACATGACACATGTCTACAAGGGCTACAGTGCTGCACTATCAGTTCTCCCTGTCTTAATAGATTGTTCCATCTATTAGAATAGAAATCACTTCAGACATTAACAGGTAAAGTTCCACATTTATTGCAAACCTGCACATCAATTTTGATTATTCTTTCCCTTCAGCACTCGCCGCTCTTACTAGAGTCAGTTTCACCCTCGCTGGTCTCCGATCCGGCATATTACATCTTTAATACACCCTACCCTGCAGCGCTGGATGACCCTAGTGGGTTTAGCGCAATAATTGCCAACTTGCTCTCTGGCTTTTGACAGACACTAACCTATTGCGCCAGCTGTGACTTCCGTAATGCACCGATATTAACTCCCACCTGCACTAGCTAGCAGATATCTAAACTTTGCGGTCCAGGCCTGGACCCATTATGTATCGCTGTAATGTTGAGGTACAGTCCCTGGACCCATTATATACCTCTAATGTTCAGGTACAGTCCCTGGACCCATTATATACCTCTGTAATGTTCAGGTACAGTCCGTGGACCCATTATATACCTCTGTAATGTTCAGGTACAGTCCCTGGACCCATTACATACCTCTGTAATGTTCAGGTACAGTCCCTGGACCCATTATATACCTCTAATGCTCAGGTACAGTCCCTGGACCCATTATATACCTCTAATGTTCAGGTACAGTCCCTGGACCCATTATATACCTCTGTAATGTTCAGGTACAGTCCCTGGACCCATTATATACCTCTGTAATGTTCAGGTACAGTCCCTGGACCCATTATATACCTCTGTAATGTTCAGGTACAGTCCCTGGACCCATTATATACCTCTAATGTTCAGGTACAGTCCCTGGACCCATTATATACCTCTGTAATGCTCAGGTACAGTCCCTGGACCCATTATATACCTCTGTAATGCTCAGGTACAGTCCCTGGACCCATTTTATACCTCTGTAATGTTCAGGTACAGTCCCTGGACTGTACCTCATTTCAGAGCTGCTTCCTCTTCCTCGGATCAACGTGGCTTACTGACTTTACCTTAACTAAATTAATTACGACTTAGTATTTTGTGTTATCAGGCGTAAGTTTAATTACATCTGGTAATTAAACTGTACCTTTTATTACCCAATTATTCCCTTATTGAACAATGTGGAAAAAGTAATCGAGGGAATGTAATTATATTAGAACGCAGTAATGAAGGGATTATATTCACGGGGAAGCGCTAAATCCGCAAGGGGTAGGGAAATTTGATAAAAGAGGGGGTGAGGGGCGGTAGCTCAAATTTCTCAGGCAATATGACTTGTGGGTTTAGCGCTTAGTTGTGATAATACTAATAATAATAGTAATAATCAGTAAGATGAATATTTTATGCTGTGGGATATTTTTTTTTTATTTTAATTTCTACAAACATTATTAATTTTATTATTATATAATCTGCATTATTAAAAGCTAAACCTGAATGGGTCACCCAGAAATGGACAAAATATTTTTTAACTCGAGATTATTGTATTATTATTACTGTATTAAAAGCAAGCGCTAAACCTGAATGGGTCGCACAGAAATGGATAGAAAATATTTTTAACTCGAGATTATTGTATTATTATTACTGTATTATTAAAAGCAAGCGCTAAACCTGAATGGGTCACCCAGAAACGGACAGAAAATATTTTTAACTCGAGATTATTGTATTATTATTACTGTATTATTAAAAGCAAGCGCTAAACCTGAATGGGTCGCACAGAAATGGATAAAAGGAAAAACAATTTTTTAACACTGGTCTAAACCTGGTTCCATGTTTTCCAAGATTTTTCCTTTGAATTCTGGAGGTAAATTCGGCGTCTCCGAGAATATCATTTTCTGGTAAACTTGATATGCAGAGTAAGTTTATTTTGCTACCTCCTTTTTCTCTGTTTTTCCCTAACGCACCTGAGCTTGATTAATATTAAATTTATATACGTGTATTATACAATACACAAATGACCCCGCACGTAGGAGAGGGGAGCCTACGACGACGTTTCGGTCCGAATTTCTATAATTTTCTTGTATTGCTTCTACTACCTGCCTTACCACTACTACTACTACTACTACTACTTCCTCTCTTGGTCCCTTCCCTGTCTTTCTCGTCTATATATTTACTAGCTCCTCTCACTCTCTTCTGTTAGTGTGACTTTGTAAATGGTCCAAGTCGGACCGAAACGTCGTCGTCACAGACCGGGCCGCGGGGGCGTTGACCCCCGAAACTCTCTCCAGGAAACTCTCCAGGTATCCTATGTGCGGGTCATTTGTGTGTTATTACAGGCACGGTATTGTGCCTTTTTACACTTTTAGTGTATTACAGGAAGTTACAACGTCACGTAGCGGTAGACAACAACCGCCCAGGGACGTACTGCAGTTCTAAACGCAAGTCACACTTAAGAGAAACTTACGACGATGTTTCGGTACGACTTTGACCATTAAGTAGTCACAGTTCTGCTGTAAGAGCGTGTAGCAGATACCTGTTGAATGTTTTACTCTCTAACAGGAATATTATAGGAAGGTATAACTTTAGTTAGTAGGATGAAAGCAGCCACCCAGGGAGGTACTACCGTCCTGTGGTAGTAGGATGATAGATAGCAACCACCCAGGGAGGTACTACCGTCCTGTGGTAGTAGGATGATAGATAGCAACCACCCAGGGAGGTACTACCGTCCTGTGGTAGTAGGATGATAGATAGCAACCACCCAGGGAGGTACTACCGTCCTGTGGTAGTAGGATGATAGATAGCAACCACCCAGGGAGGTACTACCGTCCTGTGGTAGTAGGATGATAGATAGCAACCACCCAGGGAGGTACTACCGTCCTGTGGTAGTAGGATGATAGATAGCAACCACCCAGGGAGGTACTACCGTCCTGTGGTAGTAGGATGATAGATAGCAACCACCCAGGGAGGTACTACCGTCCTGTGGTAGTAGGATGATAGATAGCAACCACCCAGGGAGGTACTACCGTCCTGTGGTAGTAGGATGATAGATAGCAACCACCCAGGGAGGTACTACCGTCCTGTGGTAGTAGGATGATAGATAGCAACCACCCAGGGAGGTACTACCGTCCTGTGGTAGTAGGATGATAGATAGCAGCCACCCAGGGAGGTACTACCGTCCTGTGGTAGTAGGATGATAGATAGCAACCACCCATGGAGATACTACCGTCCTGTGGTAGTAGGATGATAGATAGCAACCACCCAGGGAGGTACTACCGTCCTGTGGTAGTAGGATGATAGATAGCAACCACCCAGGGAGGTACTACCGTCCTGTGGTAGTAGGATGATAGATAGCAACCACCCAGGGAGGTACTACCGTCCTGTGGTAGTAGGATGATAGATAGCAACCACCCAGGGAGGTACTACCGTCCTGTGGTAGTAGGATGATAGATAGCAACCACCCAGGGAGGTACTACCGTCCTGTGGTAGTAGGATGATAGATAGCAACCACCCAGGGAGGTACTACCGTCCTGTGGTAGTAGGATGATAGATAGCAACCACCCAGGGAGGTACTACCGTCCTGTGGTAGTAGGATGATAGATAGCAACCACCCAGGGAGGTACTACCGTCCTGTGGTAGTAGGATGATAGATAGCAACCACCCAGGGAGGTACTACCGTCCTGTGGTAGCAGGATGATAGACAGCAACCACCCAGGGAGGTACTACTGTCCTGTAGTAGTAGTAGGTTGGTAGACAACCACCCAGGGAGGTACTACTGTCCTGTGGTAGTAGGTTGGTAGACAACCACCCAGGGAGGTACTACTGTCCTGTGGTAGTAGGTTGGTAGACAACCACCCAGGGAGGTACTACTGTCCTGTGGTAGTAGGTTGGTAGACAACCACCCAGGGAGGTACTACTGTCCTGTGGTAGTAGGTTGGTAGACAACCACCCAGGGAGGTACTACTGTCCTGTGGTAGTAGGTTGGTAGACAACCACCCAGGGAGGTACTACTGTCCTGTGGTAGTAGGTTGGTAGACAACCACCCAGGGAGGTACTACTGTCCTGTGGTAGTAGGTTGGTAGACAGCAACCACCCAGGGAGGTACAGAAGTTCTGCTGTACGAGTTTTTAACAGATGTCTGCTAAATGATATACACTGACAAGATTGCTGTGTTCTTGTCTTACAAAGACGTAAGATGACAGGTAAATCTTGTAACTACTACTTACAATCAGTATTCACTACATGCATGTAAATGTATGTGTTTAGAGATTCAGATGAAATCTAATTATTTCTTGCCCTTAGGGTATTTCCTTTCAGTTCCATTGGGAAGAGGGTTAGAATCCTTCCTCGGTAAACAATTAAGAATGGTAGAAGATTAAAATACTTGAAGCAAGGAGCCAGTAACCCCTTCTTTACCAATTACTGAAGAGATGAAGGAAATTTTATAGCAAGGTTGTTTGAATGTACATGGGCGTAGTACAGATAAAAAACTGATTGGTAATTTTATGAAAGAATCTAAATGCCCTAGCACTAAGCGAAACTGCTTTTGAAAGGAGTGGGAGGATAGAGTTTAGAATGTGGGGAAGGTTCCTACCCTGGAAAGTGTCATGACGGTGTGGATGAGGAGGATGGGGGATGGTTGAGTTAGAGTTATTGTATTTGAGTATGAAGAGAGATTGAGACTCGAGAAGGATTTATTCGGGAGGTTTGGCATGGTGCAGCCCTGCAGGATGAAATTCCACACCAATTATCATGTTTGTTTCTCCTCCCTGTCTTTATCTTACTCTCTTACTCAGCTGTTAACTCGCATTTATTGTTTAGTCTCGATCGAGGTGAATCATGTCGATATAGTTTTCTCGAACAGTGGTTTCCAGGATCACAATTCTCTCTCTCTTTCTCTCGTCATCTATGTTACAAGGGGTCTATTCATAGCTCTTGACCTTGTGTGTGTGTGTGTGTGTGTGTGTGTGTGTGTGTGTGTGTGTGTGTGTGTGTGTGTGTGTGTGTGTGTGTACTCACCTAATTGTACTCACCTAATTGTGGTTGCAGGGGTCGAGACTCAGCTCCTGGCCCCGCCTCTTCACTGATCGCTACTGGATCCTCTCTTTCTCTCTGCTTCCTGAGCTTTGTCATACCTCTTCTTAAAACTATGTATGGTTCCTGCCTCCACTACTTCACTTGCTAGGCTATTCCACTTGCTGACAACTCTATGACTGAAGAAATACTTCCTAACGTCCCTGTGACTCGTCTGAGTCTTCAGCTTCCAGTTGTGACCCCTTGTCCCTGTGTCCCCTCTCTGGAACATCCTATCTCTGTCCACCTTGTCTATTCCCCGCAGTATCTTGTATGTCGTTATCATGTCTCCCCTGACCCTTCTGTCCTCCAGTGTCGTCAGTCCGATTTCCCTTAACCTTTCCTTGTACGACATTCCCTTGAGCTCTGGGACTAGCCTTGTTGCAAACCTTTGTACTTTCTCTAACTTCTTGACGTGCTTGACCAGGTGTGGGTTCCAGACTGGTGCTGCATACTCCAGTATGGGCCTAACATACACAGTGTACAGTGTCTTGAACGATTCCTTATTAAGGTATCGGAACGCTATTCTCAGGTTTGCCAGGCGCCCGTATGCTGCAGCGGTTATTTGGTTGATGTGTGCCTCCGGTGATGTGCTCGGTGTTATGGTCACCCCAAGGTCTTTCTCCCTGAGTGAGGTCTGTAGTCTTTGTCCACCTAGCCTATACTCTGTCTGCGGTCTTCTTTGCCCCTCCCCAATCTTCATGACTTTGCATTTGGCTGGATTGAATTCGAGAAGCCAGTTACTGGACCACATGTCCAGCCTCTCCAGGTCTCTTTGCAGTCCTGCCTCATCCTCGTCCGATTTAATTCTTCTCATCAACTTCACGTCATCTGCGAACAGGGACACTTCAGAGTCTATTCCTTCCATCATGTCGTTCACATATATCAAAAATAGCACTGGTCCTAGAACTGACCCCTGTGGGACCCCGCTCGTAACAGGCGCCCACTGTGATACCTCTTCACGTACCATGACTCGTTGCTGCCTCCCTGTCAGGTATTCCCTTATCCATTGCAGTGCCCTTCCTTTTACGTGTGCCTGATCCTCCAGCTTCTGCACTAATCTCTTGTGGGGAACTGTGTCAAAGGCCTTCCTGCAGTCTAGGAAAACGCAATCTACCCAACCCTCTCTCTCGTGTCTTACTTCTGTTACCTTGTCATAAAACTCCAGGAGGTTTGTGATACAAGATTTGCCTTCCATGAACCCATGCTGGTTTTCATTTATAATCTTGTTCCTTTCCAGGTGTTCGACCACTCTCCTCCTGATAATCTTCTCCATGACTTTGCACACGATACATGTCAGAGAGACAGGTCTGTAGTTTAGTGCCTCGTTTCTGTTTCCTTTCTTAAATATGGGGACTACATTAGCTGTCTTCCATTTCTCAGGTAGTTGCCCAGTTTCAAGGGATGTGTTGAAGATTGTGGTTAGAGGCACACACAGCATCTCTGCTCCTTCTCTAAGGACCCATGGGGAGATGTTGTCCGGTCCCATCGCCTTTGAGGTGTCAAGGTCACTTAAGAGCTTCTTCACCTCCTCCTCAGTTGTTCGTATGTCATCCAACACTTGTTGGTATATTCCCTCTTGATGTTCCCTTCTGTTCTGTCTTCCCACAGCCCTTCCTGTCTCTACTGTAAAAACTTCCTTAAATCTCCTGTTCAGCTCCTCACATACCTCCTGATCATTTCTTGTGAGTTCTCCACCTTCTGTCCTTAATCTGATCACCTGGTCTTTGACTGTTGTCTTCCTCCTGATGTGGCTATACAACAGTTTCGGGTCAGTCTTGATTCTCGATGCTATGTCATTTTCATACTGTCGCTGGGCCTCCCTCCTTACCTGTGCGTACTCATTCCTGGCTCTGCGACTGATCTCCCTATTTTCGTGTGTTCTCTGCCTTCTGTACTTTTTCCATTCTCTATTGCACTTTGTTTTTGCCTCCTTACACTGTCGGGTGAACCAGGGGCTTGTTCTGGTCTTCCCGTTGTTACTGTTGCCCTTGGGAATGAACCTTTCCACTGCCTCCTTGCATTTTGTTGCTACATATTCCATCATTTCATTTACTGGCTTTCCTGCCAGTTCTCTGTCCCACTGGACCTCCCGCAGGAAGTTCTTCAACCCTATGTAGTCCCCTCTTTTATAGTCAGGTTTTTCCCATTCTACTCCTGTTATTCTCTCCACTTGCAGCTCTACTATGTATTCAAAGTGTGTGTGTGTGTGTGTGTACTCACCTAGTTGTACTCACCTAGTTGAGGTTGCAGGGGTCGAGTCCAAGCTCCTGGCCCCGCCTCTTCACTGGTCGCTACTAGGTCACTCTCCCTGAACCATGAGCTTTATCGTACCTCTGCTTAAAGCTATGTATGGATCCTGCCTCCACTACATCGCTTCCCAAACAATTCCACTTCCTGACTACTCTGTGGCTGAAGAAATACTTCCTAACATCCCTTTGATTCATCTGTGTCTTCAGCTTCCAACTGTGTCCCCGTGTTGCTGTGTCCAGTCTCTGGAACATCCTGTCTTTGTCCACCTTGTCAATTCCTCTCAGTATTTTGTAAGTCGTTATCATGTCCCCCCTATCTCTCCTGTCCTCCAGTGTCGTCAGGTTGATTTCCCTTAACCTCTCCTCATAGGACATACCTCTTAACCCTGGGACTAGTCTTGTTGCAAACCTTTGCACTTTTAGTTTCTTTACATGCTTGGCTAGGTGTGGGTTCCAAACTGGTGCCGCATACTCTAATATGGGCCTAACGTACACGGTGTACAGAGTCCTGAACGACTTGATGTGCGCTTCAGGAGATGTGCCTGGTGTTATACTCACCCCAAGATCTTTTTCCTTGAGTGATGTTTGTAGTCTCTGGCCCCTTAGACTGTACTCCGTCTGCGGTCTTCTTTGCCCTTCCCCAATCCTCATGACTTTGCACTTGGTGGGATTGAACTCCAGGAGCCAGTTGCTGGACCAGGTCTGCAGCCTGTCCAGATCCCTTTGTAGTTCTGCCTGGTCTTCGATCGAATGAACTTTTCTCATCAACTTCACGTCATCTGCAAACAGGGACACCTCGGAGTTTATTCCTTCCGTCATGTCGTTCACAAATACCAGAAACAGCACTGGTCCTAGGACTGACCCCTGTGGGACCCCGCTGGTCACAGGTGCCCACTCTGATACCTCGCCACGTACCATTACTCGCTGCTGTCTTCCTGACAAGTATTCCCTGATCCATTGCAGTGCCTTCCCTGTTATCCCTGCTTGGTCCTCCAGTTTTTGCACTAATCTCTTGTGTGGTACTGTGTCAAAAGCCTTCTTGCAGTCCAAGAAAATGCAATCCACCCACCCCTCTCTCTCTTGTCTTACTGCTGTCACCATGTCATAGAACTCCAGTAGGTTTGTGACACAGGATTTCCCGTCCCTGAAACCATGTTGGCTGCTGGTGATGAGATCATTCCTTTCTAGATGTTCCACCATTCTTCTCCTGACAATCTTTTCCATGATTTTGCATGCTATACATGTCAGTGACACTGGTCTGTAGTTTAGTGCTTCATGTCTGTCTCCTTTTTTAAAGATTGGGACCACATTTGCTGTCTTCCATGCCTCAGGCAATCTCCCTGTTTCGATGGATGTATTGAATATTGTTGTTAGGGGTACACATAGCGCCTCTGCTCCCGCTCTCAGGACCCATGGAGAGATGTTATCTGGCCCCATTGCCTTTGAGGTATCTAGCTCACTCAGAAGCCTCTTCACTTCTTCCTCGGTTGTGTGTACTGTGTCCAGCACATGGTGGTGTACCCCACCTCTCCGTCTTTCTGGAGCCCCTTCTGTCTCCTCTGTGAACACTTCTTTGAATCTCTTGTTGAGTTCCTCACATACTTCACGGTCATTTCTTGTTGTCTCTCCTCCTTCCTTCCTTCCTTAGCCTGTGTGTGTGTGTGTGTGTGTGTGTGTGTGTGTGTGTGTGTGTGTGTGTGTGTGTGTGTGTGTGTGTGTGTGTGTGTGTGTGTACGTACGTACTCACCTGTTTGTACTCGCCTATTTGTGGTTGCAAGGGTCGAGTCATAGTTCCTGGCCCCACCTCTTCACTGATTGCTACTATGTCCTCTCTCTCCCTGCCCCATGAGCTTTATCAAACCTCGCCTTGAAACTATGTATGGTTCCCGCCTCCACTACGTCACTTTCTAGGCTATTCCACGGCCTGACTACTCTATGACTGAAGAAATACTTCCTAACATCCCTTTGATTCATCCGAGTCTTCAACTTCCAATTGTGACCCCTTGTTTCTGTGTCCCATCTCTGGAACATCCCGTCTTTGTCCACCTTGTCTATTCCGCGCAGTATTTTATATGTCGTTATCATGTCTCCCCTGACCCTCCCCTGTGTGTGTGTGTGTGTGTGTGTGTGTGTGTGTGTGTGTGTGTGTACTCACCTAGTGTGTGTGTGTGTGTGTACTCACCTATTTGTGGTTGCAGGGGTCGAGTCCTAGCTCCTGTGTGTGTGTGTGTGTGTGTGTGTGTGTGTGTGTGTGTGTGTGTGTGTGTGTGTGTGTGTGTGTGTGTGTGTGTGTTTATGTGTGTGTGTGTACACTAGTGTAGTTGCAGGACCCAGTGCGTGCGCGTGCATTCCTTCCATTTTGCTGTTCCAGGAGTAGAATCTCAGTCAACAGGCTGTTACAACAGTTAACGTGTCTTCAACAGGTATCATAAATGGTATACAGTAATGCCAATAAAAATTCTTAGTGTTGTACTGGTAACTTACCAGTTAGTTAAGTAGTGCATGCGTGTGATGCACGTCTTATTACTCTCTTACAACAGTTAACCAACCCACAGTAAAGTCATTCTGTCGGCCAATCAGCCAGCCAGCCCACACGCCTGGGATCACATTACCTCTCATATTATGATGAATGGGGCAATCAGTGTCATAGTATTATGCTAATCTAGTATGAGAAGGGCCAGACCTCATGGTAGTCCAGCAGGGTGAACGTCGATACAGGGTGAGGGTAGATGCAAGGGTGAAAGGGGTCAGTAAGGGCAATGGGTGAGCTACGAGACAATTGAACCACACCCACCGTCTACCTCCCCAAATCCACTATCAACAACCAGTAAGACTGTCCTAACAACCACCCCACACAGTGCCAATAACCCACTGTGCCAACAACCACTAGCCCACTGTACCGACCCACTTTGGCACCTCTCAAATTCAGCACCCCAAAATCCTACGTTACAGTTAATTAAACGAGCATCAGCCAACACACGCTGGAATTCTGTTAGCGTCCTCCTCAACCAACCAGCTAACAGCATTTCGACGTCATTACTTCCGTTAAAGCTGCCATGTTTACTGGTGGGGATAGACGTATTGCAGAGAAGATATTTATTTTAGACGACGTTTCATCCAAGACTGAGCTTCATCGAGACTTAATGAAGATCATTACGAAGCAAAACATCGTAAGTGTCAACTCATTGCTATCAGTAACCCCCTACCTACCCTGGTGAGAGAAAATGAAGTAGCGACGCTTTACACAACGTTTCGCTCTACGTAGAGCTTTATCAAGTCATGAGAAAAAGCTTCTATACCAACAAATTGATGAATCAGACATTTTCAGCACGTGAATATATACTGGTATCTTCAAAATGAAGATACCAGTCTCTAATACATCAACTTCTCGGTATTGTATACCATTCCGGTAGTGAATGGTATACAATAGTTTTCTCATGATACCATAGTGTTCTTTCATAACACTATGGTATCAGAACACTATGGTATCGGAACATTATCGTATCGGAACACTATCGTATCAGAACACTATCGTATCAGAACACTATCGTATCAGAACACTATCGTATCAGAACACTATCGTATCAGAACACTATCGTATCAGAACACTATCGTATCAGAACACTATCGTATCAGAACACTATCGTATCAGAACACTATCGTATCAGAACACTATCGTATCAGAACACTATCGTATCAGAACACTATCGTATCAGAACACTATCGTATCAGAACACTATCGTATCAGAACACTATCGTATCAGAACACTATCGTATCAGAACACTATCGTATCAGAACACTATCGTATCAGAACACTATCGTATCAGAACACTATCGTATCAGAACACTATCGTATCAGAACACTATCGTATCAGAACACTATCGTATCAGAACACTATCGTATCAGAACACTATCGTATCAGAACACTATCGTATCAGAACACTATCGTATCAGAACACTATCGTATCAGAACACTATCGTATCAGAACACTATCGTATCAGAACACTATCGTATCAGAACACTATCGTATCAGAACACTATCGTATCAGAACACTATCGTATCAGAACACTATCGTATCAGAACACTATCGTATCAGAACACTATCGTATCAGAACACTATCGTATCAGAACACTATCGTATCAGAACACTATCGTATCAGAACACTATCGTATCAGAACACTATCGTATCAGAACACTATCGTATCATGAGATACTAAAGATATTTTCTACATCCTATCTGCTGACCTCTGGTCCAAGTTTTGGGCATGACCTACTTCCACTATTGGGTTCTGCCCACTTGTAACCACGTCTTCAACTGCTGCATCTAACTCCAGTATATGAGAGTCCATCTTCTTGCCTATGCTTCAGATTCATCAATAATGAGGGACTGATTACCTGATCTTCCACTATCTTCTTTACCTTTGATGAGTTCCAAGAGTTTCTCTACTCCCAGAGCCCGGCCATGGGCCAGGCTCGTCTAGTGCTTGCTTGCTTGGTCAACCTGTTGCTGTTGGTGCCCAGCAGCCCCACATACTGTATATAATCTGCATTTAGTTTCTTGAACTGAGGAAGGTCAATGGCTGGCGAAATGTCTCCAAAATAAAGATAATCAGGTTTTGTATATTTTTTTATTGCGTCAGAAGAAGCCTCCACTGGAACAACGTTTCGTTTGCTTGCTTGCTTACTTGCTTGCTTACTTTCTACAACTTATGCCTTGTAATAATGTTGGTAGAATTACCGAGGTTAAGATAAAAAATTAACAAGTGCTACATTTTATTGTGGCAACGTTTCGCTCTTCATGAGCATTGTCAAGCCGTGTGACGAAGGTCCTGGAGAGCGAAACGTTGCCACAATGAAATGTCGCGTTAGTGACACTTGTGTCCTTTTACCCAACTTATGCCTCTCTCAGCACTTAAACTTAAGTCCAACTTTCTGCCGAGTACATCCACGAGACTGATCAGCCGCTAAATCTCTATTATATTCGTGTTGAAACCGAATCAACAAGGCAATCAGATTTAATCCGAGGAAATGAGGGAAGCTTCAATTTTCCTTTGAAAATCGACAGTGCTGAAATAAATTACTTTTGGTCCTTGTATTCACCAAAGCTTCAAAATGGCAGCTCATGAAGCCACTGAAAGCGCAACTACTCTCAGTGTATTGAAACGTCTGATTAAAGCTGGACTTTGCCAGCGTTTTCAGCTCCGTCAGAAAAGCTACCGTGCTTCGTGCTTTTGTAAGACTCGATACGATTTAACATCCATTACTTGTTTTATGTTACTGTCCCTCGGTTGCTGGAGTAAATTTATGGTGTGTGTGTGTGTGTGTGTGTGTGTGTGTGTGTGTGTGTGTGTGTGTGTGTGTGTGTGTGTGTGTGTGTGTTTCACCTAGTTGTGGATGCAGGGGTCGAGTCAGCCCCTGACCCCGCCTCTTCACTGATCGCTACTAGGTCGCACTTCCTGCTCAATGAGCTTTATCATACCTGTTCTTAAAGCTATGTATGGATCCTGCCTCTACATCACTTCCCAGCAACTCAGAGAGAGAGAGAGAGAGAGAGAGAGAGAGAGAGAGAGAGAGAGAGAGAGAGAGAGAGAGAGACAGAGAGACAGAGACAGAGACAGAGAGACAGAGAGAGAGAGAGAGATTGCCTGCCGCCCCCCCCTCTCATCTGCGACTGCTTGACAGAGTAGAGAACAGAGCAAGACATCTCATCTCTCGCCTGGACCCATCCTGGATAGATCTGTCATTTCAGCAGAGCCTTCAACATAGGAGGGATGTGGGTGGCCTTACTGTTATGTACAAGGCCAATATTGTCAAAATACCACACTTGGATCCACTTCGAGGACAGCGAGAAACAAGCTTTTATGCCACAAGACGGGCAGAAAGCAGCAACTTCACTCTGGCTGTACCCTTCTCCAGAACATCACTCCATCTGAGATCATACATACCCAGGATGACTCGAGTATGGAACACATTCGTACAGCATAATGATGTCAACGAGATAAAGTCAGTTGATCAAATGAAAATGCTGGCCCACAGATGGCTCCAACTTCATCCTGTTCCCTACTTGTATGTCTCATAACAATAAAAATGCTTTCAAATGAGCTGATGTAGGTAACAGCTCTTAGCTTGCCAATAAAGTTAGGAATCCTTAACCTGTAAATAGCTTGTCAATAAAGCTAGGGATCCTTAACCTTGTCAAAACCTGTGTAAAAGAGAGAGAGAGAGAGAGAGAGAGAGAGAGAGAGAGAGAGAGAGAGAGAGAGAGAGAGAGAGAGAGAGAGAGAGAGAGAGAGAGAGAGAGAGAGAGAGAGAGAGAGAATCTCATCAAATGATTCATTATCTCTGTTAACAGGTACTTGAGAAAACACTAGTACAAATATATTAGTAAACATTTCGGTCCTGGGACCGAGTCATCAAGGTCCCAGAACCGAAACGTTTTCTAATAAACGTGTCCTAGTGTTTATTTACGTGTCTTTCTAAACCAATCATTATCACTACCATCACTTAGTACTCAAGACTTAATATACTGGTTTAGACTCTAAAGTAATTAGAGGAACCAGGAGGACAGCGAAGTTCCAGGGGAAGATTATTTTTAACCCAGCGGCCCTCTCCTACGGCGGCAGGATTACACGGCGGCAGGATTACACAGCGGCCGTCTCCTACGGCGGCAGGATTACACAGCGGCCGTCTCCTACGGCGGCAGGATTACACAGCGGCCGTCTCCTACGGCGGCAGGATTACACAGCGACCGTCTCCTACGGCGGCAGGATTACACAGCGGCCGTCTCCTACGGCGGCAGGATTACACAGCGGCCGTCTCCTACGGCGGCAGGATTACACAGCGGCCGTCTCCTACGGCGGCAGGATTACACAGCGGCCGTCTCCTACGGCGGCAGGATTACACAGCGGCCGTCTCCTACGGCGGCAGGATTACACAGCGGCCGTCTCCTACGGCGGCAGGATTACACAGTAGCCGTCTCCTACAGCAATAAACAAACCACTTTTTTTATATTTAGCAACTTATACACAAGGGTTTAGTATCCCTGATTTCTTGGATCAAGGCCCCCCTCACCGGCATCAAGGCCCCTTCACGTACATGTCCTTAGACACTTTCACATGTATATGCAGAGACTAGAAGAAAGGTTTATAAATCCCCTTAATTTGTTACATTTGTGGTGACAAGAGGTTCTGTGGAGAATGAACCTTCATAATATACAGTTAGCTCTATAAAAAAAAAACTTATACGAGTCTATTTTGCTCTAAATAGAGATTTATCATACCTGTTCAGCTCTAAAATGAACCTTTATCATACCAGTTTAGCTCTAAAATGAACCTTAACATACCAGTTCAGCTCTAAAATGAACCTTTATCATACCAGTTCAGCTCTAAAATGAACCTTTATCATACCAGTTCAGCTCTAAAATGAACCTTCATCATACCAGTTCAGCTCTAAAATGAACCCTTATCATACCAGTTTAGCTCTAAAATGAACCTTTATCATACCAGTTCAGCTCTAAAATGAACCATCATACCAGTTCAGCTCTAAAATGAACCTTCATCATACCAGTTCAGCTCTAAAATGAACCTTCATCATACCAGTTCAGCTCTAAAATGAACCTTCATCATACCAGTTCAGCTCTAAAATGAACCTTCGTCATACCAGTTCAGCTCTAAAATGAACCCTTATCATACCAGTTCAGCTCTAAAATGAACCTTTATCATACCAGTTCAGCTCTAAAATGAACCCTTATCATACCAGTTCAGCTCTAAAATGAACCTTCATCATACCAGTTCAGCTCTAAAATGAACCTTCATCATACCAGTTCAGCTCTAAAATGAACCTTCATCATACCAGTTCAGCTCTAAAATGAACCCTTATCATACCAGTTCAGCTCTAAAATGAACCTTTATCATACCAGTTCAGCTCTAAAATGAACCTTTATCATACCAGTTCAGCTCTAAAATGAACCTTTATCATACCAGTTCAGCTCTAAAATGAACCTTTATCATACCAGTTCAGCTCTAAAATGAACCTTTATCATACCAGTTCAGCTCTAAAATGAACCTTTATCATACCAGTTCAGCTCTAAAATGAACCTTTATCATACCTGTTTCGTTGTTCGCAGCAAAACCAGACTTAAAAAACAAAAAAAAATCTCATTTTGAAGTTCATAAAATCTAGCTCT